>NW_027098344.1:0-22669 GCF_019320115.1 Miscanthus floridulus | reverse complement strand
ATAGCTGTTGTCCGTATAGCATTGTCGGGTTCCGTGTCCCAGGGCTGAAGGCGGCGCCTACAACTCTACAGGACGAGGAGCACGCACCTGTAATACCTTTCGGGCTCTGCGGCGCCCAGAAGGGTCTAAAACACCTGTCCCGTCATTCCCTGGCAGTACTTTTCCTGCCCGGGCACAGGGTATGGTCCTTGGAGCCATGGTTGACCCGAACGTCTTGTCTCGCCTTGTACCTATCATCTTGAGGGAACGGGGAAAAGTTGCCAGGTAAGATGAATCCAGTCTTTAGATGTGGAGCAGGGTGAGGCTTATTCCTTGCCATCGGGCGAAACAGAGACCAATCTCTATCTCTTGGGCGAGACCGACCCTTCCCCTCCGGGGTCGGGCGAGGCGGAATCTATCCCTCAGCCCTCGGGCGAGACCGAGCCTGCCCTAAAGGCGTCGGGCGAGACGGAGATTAGCCCTGAGTCCCTCGGGCAAGGCAGAGCTATCCAAAGGCGTCGGGCGAGACGGAGTCTATCCCTCGGCCTCGGGCGAGACCGAGCCCGTCCCAAAGGCGTCGGGCGAGACAGAGTCTAACCCTGAGCCCTCGGGCGAGGCAGAGCTATTTCTAAAGGCGTCGGGTGAGCGGAACCAAACTCCTGTTATTCGAACAAGGATGAAACGGTGCTCTTATGCGTCCAGAAGTTTTTAACGTTCGGTGGTTATTGGTTCCACCTTCTGGGGTACCCCGGTATTAGGTCCCCGACAGTAGCCCCCGAGCCTCTAGGTGATTCGAGTAGAACCGCCTGGAGGGTGTTTTTTGACTTCGTCGAAGTTACTTTGCCAGAGGGTGCGCGCGAGCGCACCCGATGGGTGTAGCCCCCGAGCCCCCGGGTGATTCGAGTAGAGTCGCCCAGGGGGTTGTATGGTCCCTTCGCGGGTAAGGCTGAAGGACTTAGTTTTTCATCAACTGGATTTTTTCGAGAGGGTCGTGGCATCCCGTTCGCGGGGAACTCATTCAGGGCTGACCTAACTGGTGCTTGTGCCCTTGATTTGGATCGTTCGCGGACCCTTCCTTAGTTGGGCCGACCGCCGAGCTTCTGGGCCCTAGGTGGGCCAAAGAGAAAGAAGGCCTTCGTGGCTTGTGTTTCTCAGGTGGGTAGAGAGTCCGGATTTGCCTGGGGAAGGTGAACCGTCCACCGTGATTTTTGGGTGAGAGGATAGGGACTACGGGCGCGTGTCCCGCGACGTGACGCGGTGGCGGCGTGGCAGGCCCAGAGATCGAGGCGGACGGTTGCTTCTCGCGTCCATCGCCCCCTATAAAACCACGGGGTTCGCCCCCAAGGTTCCGTATTTCGCTCCCCTGCCTTTGCGTTCTGAAACATCCGCCGCCAATCGCCCCAGCCTCCTGCCCGTATCGCCACCGTCGACCAGCTTGCGCTCGTGTTGCAGCCCGTCGAGCTCGCGCCTACCCTCCTCCCTCATTGCTTTAATGGAGTTGTGGGGCAGATCTAGCATCACCTCACGGCGCTTGGAGGGCCTGTCCGCCGTGGCCTTCTCCGCCCCGTGCCGTCCAGGAGTGGCTGCTACCTGTGACGAGGGTGAGCCAGTGCCGCCCGAAGGGTATGTTGTCTCTTTCGCCATCTTTCATGAGCGGGGATTTGCGGTGCCCGTGCATAGATTCCTTCGGGGGCTGCTGGATTATTACGAGGTGGAGCTGCAGCATCTAACTCCCAATGGGATTCAACACATGGCAGCGTTTGTTGCCCTGTGCGAGGGTTTCCTGGGGATCGATCCCCATTTTGATCTGTGGCGATATTTCTTTAACATTAGTTTGTCGAAGAGGAAGATTGGGGGAAAGATGTGAACGCGCGATGGGATGTGCCAGCATTCATCTGCGCCATACCCGGTCGAGGGGTTACCCATACATGCGTCTGGCGACATCCAACAAGGGATGGCACTCGCAGTGGTTTTATGTTAGGGATGATGTGAGTGCCACCCTTCCGAGGTACACTAGATGCCTTATTGTAGATGCTCCGGAGTCATGGAGCTGGGGCGTCCAGTCCAAAGACAAGAAACACCTCTCTGACCTTCTTTCCGCCCTCCAAGCCCTGAAGGATCGGGGTGTAAAGGGGACGGGGATTATCGGCGCCTATCATGCGAGGAGGGTGGTGCCACTGATGGCGCGCGTGCTTCCCCTGCATCGGATGATGCCCGGGATGTCGTTCGAGGGGACGGTGCTCGTTGATGAGGCGCTCCCTTACTCGGAAGTGGCGCAGCGCATTAAGGAGGCGACAGAGCCGACGAAGGATTCCGTAGGCAGGGTCCTCGACATTGTGTATCCGGTGCCCGGACATCCCCCAATGCGGCCGGAGCCTGGGTTCTTTGAATTCGTAAGCCTTCTTCTCTCGTGCTCTTTTTTCTTTTTTTGAATCTCTATTTTTTGATACTTGCCTTCGTGGCGTGGAACCAGCCGAGGGGGCTAGTCTTCAAGGACAGTCCGGTTCCGCTGCCCAAGGACAAGGCCGTGGCGGCGGTGAATCGACTCGCGGCCGAGCAGGACAAGAAAGCAAGAGAGCAGATGAAGAAGGAGAAGCGACTGAAGCAGGAGGCACGGGATCGGGGAGAGGATGTGAGCAGTGAGGATGAAGACGACAACGATGATGACGACGATGAGGTAGCCGTTGGCGTGGATTGGGAGTCCTGGAGGACGAGGACACGCTGACGAGTGGCCACCCATCCGTGCAGGGACCCTTCCCTTTCCACGTGGAGGGAAGTGAATCGATGAGGTCGGTGGAGGCCGGCGAGTCCGCCGCTTCGCACGGCGTGCCGGCCGAGGACCGGTGGATGGAGGAAAGCGCGCCTGCCGTTGCCGACCCCGAAGCAACAGGGGAGGGGAGTGGCTCTGGTGCCATGCCCCGTGAAACGATGGAGGGGAGCGGCTCTGTGCCACGCCCCATGAGACGATGGAGGGGAGCGGCTCTGGTGCCGCGCCCCACGAGACGATGGAGGGGAGCGGCTCTGGTGCCGCGCCCACGAGGTAAGCCTCCCTGCCCTGGAGCAGGGGGTAGGCTCAAACGGTCCCGCCCAGATGAGTCAGGGCAGGGATCTGGGGATCCGTCCCCAAAACGCTTCCGCCGGCGAGGACGTCAACGTGAGCTGCTGATTCCCTGTTTTCATCCTTTTTCCATTTCTATTTTGATCTAATGATTAATACCTTTGTGCAGGTTCTTGCGGACGGGTCACCCCTGGGGCTGGCACCCAAGAAGAGTCTCGCCATTCAAGTGGGACAGATGGCGTCGCCTGGCGTCACCCCTGTTTCGGGCGGGAGGTGCCGACATTGGGGCCGCGTTGGCCGACCCGACGGTCCGTGGTGGCGCCCACGCCCGCGGAGGTTACTGAGCGGGCGCCCTTCCATGGCGGACGTGGAACAGCCGGCCGAGGGCCGAATACCGAAGGTGGAGGTGGGAGTGGACAGAGCACAAGACACAGGAGTAAGCAGGGATTGCGGTCGTGGGGCTCAAGCTCGAGGGCGTAGTGCAATCCGCGCCACCAGGGGCCCCAGGTGGATCCGCCGTGGCGCTCGGAGAGGCCCAGACGGAGGAGGGTCCAGCCGGAGGGTCCTCGAGTGTGGCGGTGGTGCCACACCGGGTCAGGAGGGAGCCAACCCCCGGCCTCCTTGTCGGGAGGAAGCCGCTCCCCCGCGGGGGGGAGCCGTCGCTTCAGTGGATGGCCGCCAAGACCCGACGTCAGCTCTGTTCTCGCTCGATGATCATTCTTGAGAGCATGGAGCGGGAGGGTTGACATCGGAATTTCGACCATGCTGGAGGCCCTGGACCAGGCCAGAGAGCCCTACGTGAAATTGTCGTTCCTACTGCCCAGGTATTCGCTTGATTTTCTTCTTTCTCCGCGTGTTTTTGGTTTTTCGCATTTTGATTCCAGTCTTCTTCAGGTTCTTGTTGCTCGTAGCCAGAATAAATCCCGATTCTCCGCGAGCAGAAGGCGGAGTGGGATCGCCTCTCCGAGGAGGCCCGGCTGCGAGCAGACATGGCCGCACAACTTGCTACTGCCTAGGAGCGGAGGCCCAGGCGCGTAAAGACGTGGAGGAGGCCCAAGGATGTTCGAGGATTTGTCGGCGAGGTCCAAGCTGGATGGGGAGGAGATCGCCAGGCTCCAAAAGGAGCGAGATGAGCTACTACAGAGGAACGCCGCGGCTAATGAGAAGGCCGACGAAGTCCTGAAGGAGCTGGAGATGGAGCGGGACCTCCGGCGGAAGGCCAAGAGTAGGGCCACGGCCCTCCAGCAGAAGGTGGACGAGGACATCGAGGGGTCGATCTCTCCGGGCAGAGCTGGTGACGTGGTGAGCCAAAGTTTTGAACGCCGAAAAACGTCTCCGTCAGGCTAGAAAAAGAGGCTGCCCATGCACGAAGGGCCCTTCAAGTTGAGAGCGATGAGCACGATCTTCTGCAAGCTACGGTCGGGGTGGTCCTTAATGCCCTGAATGTGGTGGAGCCGGTGGAGACCAGCCCGCTCGCGGCTCGTGCCGCTGGTATCACGACTCGGGTGGGCCAGCTTGAGGAGAGCGCCTTTCACGTCGGGATCACCCAGGCCTTCACCGTCGCCCATGCTCATTATGAGAAGGAAATCAACCTAAAGGTGATGAGCGAAGGCTTCCCATCCACCTACGAGGATGATGAGCTGGAGGAAATGGAGAAGATGGTTGCTCCCCTTGCGAAAAACCTGGCGGATAATCTGAAAGAGATGGTTCTCCCTTCGCGGGAGTAGTTAGTCGAACAATTTTGAGAACAACTTATATGTAATATGTGGACAAGTGTCGGTATTTTCGAGTCTGGACGCGGTTCGTGATTTTGCGTCGTAATTTTGTTTTGTTTGATTTTTTGCGATCTTACCAATCTGTTCCCCCGAATCTTGCCGCTGGTCTTGATGCGAGGAGATTGTTTCGAAAGAAAGAAAGGAGGTAGCCGTACCTTAACCAGCCCCCGAGTAAGGTCCGACCCCCTGCTTTTGCTGGGGTCGGGGGTTACGGAGATCGGAACTATGGTTTTGGTGACAGGGTCAACGAAGTGCTTGGATGTTATTGCAATATTCCCCGCCCTGTCTTCCAACAGAAATCCCAACCGAGGACTCTATGGGCTCGACAAGGTGGGGCATTCGAACCTTGTCCTGTACTAATTGGCTCGAGCCCCCAGGCCTTGTTAGGGTATGATAGGGGTCGGCCGTAATTTGCGTGTTACCCCGTCCTCGATTTTCGCAATCGGAGGGGCTGAGTAAACGACACTTGCCTCGACGGCTTGAGTATCGCGCTCAACGAGCTCACTAACGGGTATGTTCGTGTGGAATCCAGGTCCATCATTTGCTGATGGGTTGGCAGAGCCCTCTGGTGGCACTCCACAATTTCTTAACCCGCCTCCCGGCAGATGCCCGAGCCTTTCGATAGGCTCAGGGGGCCCGATGGCCTCTCCTCGATGGAGATTCTGTGGGTTTGGCTCGGGGTTAGAATCAACGAGAAAAGGTTGAGACGTCCCTGTCCGCTTCTGAGCGGGGTCAGGCAGGGCCGCTGGGGCTTGTCTCAGTTATTTCTCCCTAGCTCTGTTCGGCATGAGGCGGCCTCGAGCCCTTCGTGGGCCGACCTTCGAACCTCGGCCTGTGCCGCCTATATCGAATGAGGCGACGGCCGTTTCGTGATGCGACACGAAGCGTCGGGATGTTTTGCATATGTATAATATAATTGAAATGAAAGCGGGGTCGGTAACGTTACCTTGGCGGTATGAGTGACGAAAAGCTCATACCCGATGTGTCCGTTGGGGTTCGGACCCTGATGTTCACGATGAGGTTGGAAGAACCTGCATAAGAATCGCTATTCTTTGTTTTCGTATCTCGGTGGCGTTCCAAGCCGTTTTATTTAATTTGGGCAACCTGACAGCTTCTCCTTTGGGGGAGACTCTGTAGGCGGACCCCTCCGAACCCTTTTTGAGAAGGCAGACGTTGAAGCTGGAGACACGAGGGGCGTTGAGCATGATTTTTCTGGCGAGCAGAAAACCGTAGCTATCGAGGCGTAGGGTCTGCTAGTTCGCTCGGTTTTACTCAAAGTTTTATGCCCGTATTTCGCATCCTTAGTTTCAAGTGTACGGAGGGGGTCGGTGATGAGGATGTCTAGATTGGTAGACATCCTCGGTAGCCCCCGAGTGATGTTCATATTCCTGTCGTTTGACGGGGTCGGAAGCCCGAGAATGAATTTTTAACACGTAAAGTAAGAAGGCAGAGATGCTTATCTTTCTTTGGGCGTTCGTTCGTCGTCTCTTCTGGGCCGAATGGCCGGCCCAGGAGATCTAAAAGGTCTTGTCGTTGGATCGTCCCGTGGTCCTGCATGGGGAGGTGAAGGGTTGTCTGCCTATGTGGGCGCCTTAATTGCCACGTCCGGAGTGGGTCAGTGGCGGGCCATACCCAGGCAGTGTTCAGTTTGACCAAGGGGGGACGCCTTGTCGACCGGGGCACGTCCCGTCAGCTCCGGCGCGTCCCCTCAGGTATCAATCGGTATTGATTTTGTATTTAAAGAGGGGAAGAGAGAGGGTTTTCGTCCAACCTTTCGCCTTTCCTTAGCACAGCGCCTTCTCTTTAAATAGGGAGGGGGAGGGGAGTTCACATCCCACCTCCTCTTCTGTCTCCGAGCCACTATCTCTCCTTCTTCCTTTCCGCCGAATGCGTCCGTGCGTCGCGGTGGTTCCTGAGTGAGGAAGAGTAATGCTAGAGAAAGAGAAAACTCACAGATTTGCTCGTGAATCTGGAGCGTGATGTCGAGCTGGAGGTTATCCAGCGTAGATGAGATGGTGCATGCCGCCCTTGCTGAGGAGTCGCTGCTGCCGAAGGAGAAGAGGCGCCGGTGGGCGTCGTACGTCGTCGACTGCGCCGTCGTACGCTGTGCTCCTCCTTTGGCGGGAGGCGTTTCCTGCCCTTACGCCGTTGTCAGGGTTGTGGCTGGGGATGATGGCGTAGTCCCCGGACGCCCTGGCGGAGGCGTCGCTGATGATGGCACCTTCGAGGATCCCGCGAAGCGGCGGGATATCGCCGATGGAGAGCGTGGCGCGGCGACCGCAGTAGACGAGCTGGCCCGTGTACATGCCTCGGGCGTCGCCGATGGAGAGCGTGGCGCGGCGACCGCAGTAGGCGAGCTGGCCCGTGTACATCCCCGGGCGTCGTCGATGGAGAGCGTGGCGCGGCAACCGCAGTAGTACTTGTAGTAGAGTTAAGCAAAGGCTGTAATTGAATAATTTTGTGGGGAAGCCCCCGAGTAAACAGTCCGCTGAATTTACAAGTATATTGTTCCTTTTTGTAATGAAATCGCTTTGTAAGTGACGAATTTGTGCAAAAAATGAACAAATTTACATCTTTTGCTTATGGCAAGCAATTTTTTATCTTTCTCCTTTTGTAGAAAAGATTTTAGTGCTTTCCGACCCCTCTCATGGTCTAAGTCATAATAAACTAGGAACGTGGGCGAACTAATTCTGATTGAGCTAGTGAGCAAAGAGGTTGTAGCCGCTGGGGCGTGGGTGTCCCGTAGTCCTACCGGTCGTACTCAGAATTGGTTCCCAAAATCCTAGCCCTTAGGACTCGTTTATGAGAGGAATGGAAAACTTAGAGAATGTTTATGAATATAACACAGGAGGTTTTTGCAAGCGCAATACTTGTATTTTTATATGTCACATGTTATGATCACATGCCAGCCCCCGAGTGAGGTCTGACCCCTCGCGACTTGCAGGGGTCGAAAGTCACTAAGGATCGGGGTTTGGTTATAACAAAATCTGATGAGGAAAAGTGTATGCTTATTTTAAGGATAGAAACGACGTAGCTGCTCAATGTTCTAGGCGTGGTGAAGACCTCGCCGTTGATGGTTTTCAACTGGTAGGCGCCTGGGCGAAGTACTTCCGCGACGACGTAGGGCCCTTCCCAGGGCGGGGAGAGTTTGTGGCGGTTCTTGTTGCTCTGCACAAGACGGAGGACGAGGTCTCCGACTTTGAAGGCTCGACCCCGCACCCATCGGCTGTGGTACCGTCGCAACGCCTGCTGGTACTTCGCCGAACGGAGGAGGGCGACGTCGCGGGCTTCTTCTAGCTAGTCCATGGCATCTTGGTGGGATGCCTCGGCTCCCTGTTCGTCGTATGCTCTGATTCTTGGCGCTCCATAGTCAAGGTCCGTTGGAAGAACGGCCTCGGAACCGTAGACCATGAAGAAGGGTGTATAGCCGGTGGCCCGGCTAGGAGTTGTCCTTAGGCTCTAGAGCATGGCCGGGAGCTCAGCGAGCCAGCGTGCGCTGAACTTGTTCAACGGTTGAAAATTCTGGGTTTGAGGCCTTGAAGGAGCATGCCGTTTGCGCGCTCGACCTGCCCGTTCGTCCGGGGGTGTGCGACGGCCGCCCAATCGATTTGGATGTGTTGTTCATCACAGAATCGAACGAATTTTCTGCCGGTGAACTGCGTGCCGTTGTCTGTGATGATGAAATTCGGTACTCCAAAGCGGTGGGTGATGTCGAGAAAAAACAACACTGCTTGCTCGGATTTGATCGTGGATATTGGTCGAGCTTCAATCCATTTTGTAAACTTGTCTATGGTGACGAGCAGGTGGGTGAAGCCCCCGGGCGCCTTTTTGAGTGGCCCAACCAGGTCGAGCCCCTAGACCGCGAAGGGCCACATGATGGGGATCATCTGGAGAGCCTGGGCTGGGAGGTGTGTTTGCCGGGCACAGTACTGGCACCCTTCGTAGGTGCGTACAATTTGCTCGGCATCGGCTACGGCGGTGGGCCAATAGAAACCTTGTTCTTGGTGCGGCATGATGACCGCATACTCCACCGTGGATGTCGCCCAGCAGGAGTTTTCCCTGTTCACCAGGGATACAGAGTTGCAGAATCCCGATGTGACTTCGTTTGTAGAGCTCGCCTTCTACAAGAACGAAAGATTTGGCGTGTCGTGCGAGCCATCGGGCTTCCGTCTTGTCTGCCGGTAGTATGCTGTGGAGGAGGTAGAGGGTTTCGCACCCTGAGGTGGAATCGACTATTTGGTCTATTCGTGGCAAAGGAAACGGATCCTTTGGACATGCTTTGTTGAGGCCGGTATAATCGATACACATTCTCCATTCCCGCTCTTTTTTCGCACAAGAACGGGATTCGCTAACCACTCTGGGTGGTATACTTCCTTAATGAATCCCGCGGCTAGTAGTTTGGCTATCTCCTCGCCGATGGCCCTACGTTTCTCTTCGTCGAAGCGGCGTAGGCGTTGCTTTACCGGCTTGGAGCCCGGGAGGATCTGGAGAGTATGCTCGGTGACCTCCCTCGGGATGCCCGGCATATCCGAGGGTTTCCACGCAAAGATGTCTTTGTTGTCGCGGAGGAAGTCGACGAGCGCGCTTTCCTATTCGGAGGAGAGAGCGGTTCCGATACGGATTTTTTGCCCTCGGAGCTGCTGGGATCCAAAAGGACCTCCCTGGAGCCTTCTGCCGATTCGAACGACCCGGTTGATTTCTTCGCGTCGGGTGCCTCTTCAATGACCTTTTCCCTAAGGGTGGTGAGCTCTTGGGAGGCGATGACTGCGGATGCGTGTCCGCAGCATTCGACTTCGCACTCGTAAGCGCGCTGGAAGGAGGTGTCGATGGTGATGACCCCGCGAGGGCCCGACATCTTCAGCTTAAGGTACGTATAGTTGGGGACGGCCATGAACTTCATGTAACATGGTCGTCCCAGGATGGCGTGAAAGGCTGGAGGGAACCCCACTACGTTGAAGGTGAGAGTCTCAGTCCTGTAATTGGACCGATCCCTGAAAGTGACGGGCAGATCGATCTGCCCTAGTGGCATGGCCTGCCTACCAGGTACGACGCCATGGAAAGGTGCTCGGATGGGACGGAGGTTCGTTCGGTCGATGCACATCTCGTCGAGCGTTTTGGCGTACATGATGTTGAGGCCGCTGCCTCCGTCCATCAGTACCTTTGTGAGCCGTTTTGGGCTGACGATTGGGTCGACGACGAGTGGGTACCTTCCCGGGTGTGGGACGGCGCCCGGGTGGTCGGCCCGGTCGAAGGTTATGGCGGATTCCGACCATCGGAGGAAGGCAGGTGTGGCCGGTTCGGCCGTATAGACCTCGTGGCGCGCGGCCTTTTGGCGGCGTTTGGAGTCGTAGGCCGCTGATCCTCCAAAAATCATCAGGGCGCCGTTCGGAGTCGGGAAGGTATCGTCCTTCTCCTTGACGTCGTCTGTACTAGGGGCATGTTCCTTCCCCTGCTCCCTCTTGTTGAGTCCCCCAGACAAGTATTTGCGCATGAGGCCACATTCCTTGTATAGATGCTTGGCCGGGAAAGCATGGTTTGGGCATGGCCCCTCGAGCATTTTTTCAAAGTGGTTCGGAGCGCCTTCCACGGGCTTCCGGCCACCTTTACAGTCGGCGACGGCCACGAGCGAGTTGTCACGCTGTTGCTTCTTATTCTTTCTCTTGGCGGGGCGGTCGGAGATGCCTTCGTCGGCGGCCTTGTCCTGCCTCGCCTTGCCGTTGGTGCGGTCGAAAACGGCTCCGACCGCTTCCTCTCCAGAGGCGTGGCTGGTGGCGATGTCCAGGAGCTCCTTGGTGGTCCACGGGCCCCTACGTCCTAGCTTGTGGACCAGGGATTCGCAGGATGTCCTAGATAGGAAGGCTCCTATCATGTCGGCGTCGGCGACATTAGGGAGCTCGTTGCACTGCTGGGAGAAGCGCCGGATGTACCCACGGAGGGATTTATCGGCCTTCTGGTGGCAGTTCTTGAGGTCCCATGGGTTTCTAGGGCGTTTGTATGTGCATTGGAAGTTACCCACAAAGATCTCCATGAGATCCACCCAACTTTGAACGGCGTTGGACGGTAGGTGCTCCAACCAAGCTCGTGCCGAATCGGCCAAGAATAGCGGGAGATTGCGAATAATGAAGTTGTCATCGCTCACACCACCGGCTTGGCAGGCAAGCCGATAGTCTTCGAGCCAAAGCCGGGGTTCGATTCTCCAGAATACTTTAGGATATTGGTGGGCGGTCGGTACCTCGAGGGGAACGCAGCGTTGAGGATGTGTCGGCCGAAGGCCCGAGGGCCCAGCAGGCTGGGGCTCAGGCTCCGGTCCTCGCCACTGTCGTAGCGTCCGCCGCGCCGAGGATGATAGCCGCGACGAGCTCCTTCCCTTTCGTCGCCGTGGGTGCGCCTGCGGGCGCTGATGGTGCTGCGCATGTCACGGTTGCGGCCGAGACGTTGATGTACCGGGATAGCAGAGCGCTGCCTGTTGCCTGGCGGCGTCTGGTGAACTGACGCGTCCTTGACGGGACGTACCGAGGGTGTGCGCTGGCTGGTGTCGGGTTCGCGTCGTCGAGACAACGAGCTCTCCGCCTGCTGCGCCGCCGCACGCTCGAGCAACGTGCGAATTTCTCGACGGGCGCGACGATCCTCGGACGTCACGGCCTCCGGAAGGCCGTGCAGCAAGGTCGTTGCCACGGCAATGTTCTGGCTTGCTCGAGCGAAGTGAGGGAGAGTCCCATCATCAGTGAGGATCCTCCGATGCGCATCACGGGCCGAGGCGCGGGCGTGACCACCGTCTCCGCAACGCTTGATCTCCTCCTCGATGTTTTGGTACTCCCGGACAAGCTGTTGCCCGGCGTCATCGATCTCCTGCTTTCGTGCTCTTAGCTGCTCCATCCTTATGTGAGATGGAGCCGCCGTCTCCGCCTCGATCCTAGCACCAGGGTTGCCTGTTGGGGTTGTCTCTTCTCCGGAGACGCTTTGGACGTGTCCCTCGGGGGTTTGTGTCATGAAGCATTCCCGAGAAGGGTGATGGCTCCCATTGCTGGAGTCAGAGCTGGAGGACGACTCTGGTTCCTCCACGAGGAGCCCGTAGAGTGTCTCCGGATCGTGTTCGATTACCCCCATGAACTCGCTGTCCGTAGGCGGCTGAACCATGCGTAGTGCCAGAAGGTGGCCAGCGGTTGCCGTGGCGTTGCGGAGACCGAATGGAAACATTGTCGGGGTGCTTCGCACGGGGCCTTCTGGAAATGGGGTGATGCTGCGCGGGGGCTCCCTAGATGACTGGGGTCCAAGGGAGTCGCCCTGCAGGCCCTCAAGCCTCAGATGGCTGAGGTTGATGGAAGGGAGAAACTGTGCGGCCGTGTGGGTCAGCGCCAGCTCTCCTCCTAGTGTGATGATGAAATCTAGGTCGCCAAAACGCACATGTGTGCCTGGGACCTAGCTGATTGCGTGGGTGGCTATCCGAGGCCTGACTTGGAACGCGCAAATCCCCTATCTGGCGCGCCAACTGTCGGTGTTTCGTATGAACACCGGCAAGTAAATTTATAGTAATGCGCGTTAGGCTCAGAGTGCGCTAAAGGACATAAGATTTATACTGGTTCAGGCCGAATGTCTCTACGTCTAGTTTGTTGCTGCTCGTGTTATTAGCACCGTGAACGGTTTGTAGTAGGGGGTACAAACGATCGAGAGAGGGACTGGTCCCAAGTCTTTGATGGAAGGGTTGAAAGGAGGTCAAGAGCTTAGTCGCAGCTTGACTGTGTGGTGTGTTCTCTTGTTCGGTAAAAAGTCCCCCCTCTTGATGGAGGAAGCGCATCCCCTTTTATAGATGAAGGGGCTGGCTTTACAAGGGTGAGGGCTTTAGGATGCGTACTCTACTTAGTCTTGTGGCTCACGTCTACCCGGTCTGTTTTTTCATTCTGATGAGTGCGAAGGAAGATAAGTGCCTACAATACTGTCGATGTCTCTGTAGAATGTGAGGTTGGTTACAGAATGCTACCCTGCGCAGGGTATGGGCCATAGTACAGTGGTTTTGACTTATGAGCCTCCCCCAGCCTTGCTCTGCATGCCTTCTGGTTCCTATGAGTCTTCGTCGGAGGGACGCGGGGTCGGGGGTCCGGAGTAGCACCGTGGCCAAGGTCTTCTAACTTGGTGGACCTGAGGGGTCGGGAGGCTGGCGCCGCTCCCTTGGGTCCACAGCGTGGTGACGGAATATCCGTCGTTCGTGGAGATAGCAAATCCTTTTCTGGAGCGTAGCGGTTGTCGTATATCTTTGTCGGGTTCCGTGTCCCAGGGCTGAAGGCGGCGCCTACAACTCTACAGGACGAGGAGCACGCACCTGTAATACCTTTCGGGCTCTGCGGCGCCCGGAAGGGTCTAAAACACCTGTCCCGTCATTCCCTGGCAGTACTTTTCCTGCCAGGGCGCAGGGTATGGTCCTTGGAGCCATGGTTGACCCGAACATCTTGTCTCGCCTTGTACCTATCATCTTGAGGGAACGGGGAAAAGTTGTCAGGTAAGATGAATCCAGTCTTTAGATGTGGAGCAGGGTGAGGCTTATTCCTTGCCATCGGGCGAAACGGAGACCAATCTCTATCTCTTGGGCGAGACCGACCCTTACCCCTCTGGGGTCGGGCGAGGCGGAATCTATCCCTCAGCCCTCGGGCGAGACCGAGCCCGCCCTAAAGGCGTCGGGCAAGACGGAGTCTATCCCTCGGTCCTTGGGCGAGACCGAGCCCGTCCCAAAGGCGTCGGGCGAGACGGAGACTAACCCTGAGCCCTCGGGCGAGGCAGAGCTATTTCTAAAGGCGTCGGGTGAGACGGAACCAAACTCCTGTTATTCGAACAAAGGATGAAACGGTGCTCTTATGCGTCCAGAAGTTTTAACGTTCGGTGGTTATTGGTTCCACCTTCTGGGGTACCCTGGTATTTGGTCCCGACAAATTCCTAGTTGGGAAAAGCGTGCCTTTGCCCTTCCAATAAGGGAGGATTTGTCGGGGACCAAATACCAGGGTACCCCAGAAGGTGGAACCAATAACCACCGAACGTTAAAAACTTCTAGACGCATAAGAGCACCGTTTCATCCTTTGTTCGAATAACAGGAGTTTGGTTTCGCCTCACCCAATGCCTTTAGAAATAGCTCTGCCTCGCCCGAGGGCTCCGGGTTAGTCTCCGTCTCGCCCAACGCCTTTGGGGCGGACTCAGTCTCGCCCGAGGGCCGAGGGATAGACTCCGTCTTGCCCGACGCCTTTAGGGCGGGCTCGGTCTTGCCCGAGGGCTGAGGGGTAGATTCCGCCTCGCCCGACCCCGGAAGGGAAGGGTCGGTCTCGCCTAAGAGATAGGGATTGGTCTCCGTTTCACCCGATGACAAGGAACAAGCCTCACCCTGCTCCACATCTAAAGACTAGATTCATTTTACCTGACAACTTTTCCCCATTCCCTCAAGATGATAGGTACAAGGTGAGACAAGATGTTCGGGACAACCATGGCTCCAAGGACCATACCCTGCGCCCTGGCAGGAAAAGTACTGCCAGGGAATGACGGGACAGGTGTTTTAGACCCTTCCGGGCGCCGCAGAGCCCGAAAGGTATTACAGGTGCGTGCTCCTCGTCCTGTAGAGTTGTAGGCGCCGCCTTCAGCCCTGGGACACGGAACCCGACAAAGATATACGACAACCGCTACGCTCCAGAAAAGGATTTGCTATCTCCACGAACGACGGATATTCCGTCACCACGCTGTGGACCCAAGGGAGCGGCGCCAGCCTCCCGACCCCTCAGGTCCACCAAGTTAGAAGACCTTGGCCACGGTGCTACTCCGGACCCCCGACCCCGCGTCCCTCCGACGAAGACTCATAGGAACCAGAAGGCATGCAGAGCAAGGCTGGGGGAGGCTCATAAGTCAAAACCACTGTACTATGGCCCATACCCTGCGCAGGGTAGCATTCTGTAACCAACCTCACATTCTACAGAGACATCGACAGTATTGTAGGCACTTATCTTCCTTCGCACTCATCAGAATGAAAAAACAGACCGGGTAGACGTGAGCCACAAGACTAAGTAGAGTACGCATCCTAAAGCCCTCACCCTTGTAAAGCCAGCCCCTTCATCTATAAAAGGGGATGCGCTTCCTCCATCAAGAGGGGGGACTTTTTAACCGAACAAGAGAACACACACACACAGTCAAGCTGCGACTAAGCTCTTGACCTCCTTTCAACCCTTCCATCAAAGACTTGGGACCAGTCCCTCTCTCGATCGTTTGTACCCCTACTACAAACCGTTCACGGTGCTAATAACACGAGCAGCAACAAACTAGACGTAGAGACATTCGGCCTGAACCAGTATAAATCTTATGTCCTTTAGCGCACCATCTGAGCCTAACGCGCATTACTATAAATTTACTTGCCGGTGTTCATACGAAACACCGACAGTTGGCGCGCCAGATAGGGGATTTGCGCGTTCCAAGTCAGGCCTCGGATAGCCACCCACGCAATCAGCTAGGTCCCAGGCACACATGTGCGTTTTGGCGACCTAGATTTCATCATCACACTAGGAGGAGAGCTGGCGCTGACCCACACGGCCGCACAGTTTCTCCCTTCCATCAACCTCAGCCATCTGAGGCTTGAGGGCCTGCAGGGCGACTCCCTTGGACCCCAGTCATCTAGGGAGCCCCGCGCAGCATCACCCCATTTCCAGAAGGCCCCGTGCGAAGCACCCCGACAATGTTTCCATTCGGTCTCCGCAACGCCACGGCAACCGCTGGCCACCTTCTGGCACTACGCATGGTTCAGCCGCCTACGGACAGCGAGTTCATGGGGGTAATCGAACACGATCCGGAGACACTCTACGGGCTCCTCGTGGAGGAACCAGAGTCGTCCTCCAGCTCTGACTCCAGCAATGGGAGCCATCACCCTTCTCGGGAATGCTTCATGACACAAACCCCCGAGGACACGTCCAAAGCGTCTCCGGAGAAGAGACAACCCCAACAGGCAACCCTGGTGCTAGGATCGAGGCGGAGACGGCGGCTCCATCTCACATAAGGATGGAGCAGCTAAAGAGCACGAAAGCAGGAGATCGATGACGCCGGGCAACAGCTTGTCCGGGAGTACCAAAACATCGAGGAGGAGATCAAGCGTTGCGGAGACGGTGGTCACGCCCGCGCCTCGGCCCGTGATGCGCATCGGAGGATCCTCACTGATGAATGGGACTCTCCCTCACTTCGCTCGAGCAAGCCAGAACATTGCCGTGGCAACGACCTTGCTGCACGGCCTTCCGGAGGCCGTGACGTCGAGGATCGTCGCGCCCGTCGAGAAATTCGCACGTTTGCTCGAGCGTGCGGCGGCGCAGCAGGCGGAGAGCTCGTTGTCTCGACGACGCGAACCCGACACCAGCCAGCGCACACCCTCGGTACTGTCCCGTCAAGGTACGCGTCAGTTCACCAGACGCCGCCAGGCAACAGGCAGCGCTCTGCTATCCCGGTACAATCAACGTCTCGGCCGCAACCGTGACATTCGCAGCACCATCAGCGCCCGCAGGCGCACCCACGCGCGAAAGGGAAGGAGCTCGTCGCGGCTATCATCCTCGCGCGGCGGACGCTACGACAGTGGCGAGGACCGAGCCTGAGCCCCAGCCTGCTGGGCCCTCGGGCCTTCGGCCGACACATCCTCAACGCTGCGTTCCCCTCGAGGTACGCGACCGCCCACCAATATCCTAAAGTATTCTGGAGATCGAACCCCGGCTTTGGCTCGCAGACTACGGCTTGCCTGCCAAGCCGGTGTGTGAGCGATGACAACTTCATTATTCGCAATCTCCCGCTATTCTTGGCCGATTCGGCACGAGCTTGGTTGGAGCACCTACCGTCCAACGCCGTTCAAAGTTGGGTGGATCTCATGGAGATCTTTGTGGGTAAACTTCCAATGCACATACAAACGCCCTAGAAACCCATGGGACCTCAAGAAACTGCCACCAGAAGGCCGATTATAAATCCCTCCGTGGGTACATCCGGCGCTTCTCCCAGCAGTGCAACGAGCTCCCTAATGTCGCCGACGCCGACATGATAGGAGCCTTCCTATCTAGGACATCCTGCGAATCCCTGGTCCACAAGCTAGGACGTAGGGGGCCCGTGGACCACCAAGGAGCTCCTGGACATCGCCACCAGCCACGCCTCTGGAGAGGAAGCGGTCGGAGCCGTTTTCGACCGCACCAACGGCAAGGCGAGGCAGGGACAAGGCCGCCGACGAAGGCATCTCCGACCGCCCCGCCAAGAGAAAGAATAAGAAGCAACAGCGTGACAACTCGCTCGTGGCCGTCGCCGACTGTAAAGGATGGCCGGAAGCCCGTGGAAGGCGCTCCGAACCACTTTGAAAAAATGCTCGAGGGGCCATGCCCAAACCATGCTTTCCCGGCCAAGCATCTATACAAGGAATGTGGCCTCATGCGCAAATACTTGTCTGGGGGACTCAACAAGAGGAGCAGGGGAAGGAACATGCCCCTAGTACAGACGACGTCAAGGAGAAGGACGATACCTTCCCGACTCCGAACGGCGCCCTGATGATTTTGGAGGATCAGCGGCCTACGACTCCAAACGCCGCCAAAAGGCCGCGCGCCACGAGGGTCTATACGGCCGAACCGGCCACACCTGCCCTTCCTCCGATGGTCGGAATCCGCCATAACCTTCGACCGGGCCGACCAACCCGGGCGCCGTCCCCACACCCGGGAAGGTACCCACTCGTCGTCGACCCAATCGTCAGCCCAAAACGGCTCACAAGGTACTGATGGACGGAGGCAGCGGCCTCAACATCATGTACGCCAAAACGCTCGACGAGAGTGTGCATCGACCGAACGAACCTCCGTCCCATCCGAGCACCTTTCCATGGCGTCGGTACCTGGTAGGCAGGCCATGCCACTAGGCAGATCGATCTGCCCGTCACTTTCAGGGATCGGTCCAATTACAGGACTGAGACTCTCACCTTCAACGTAGTGGGGTTCCCTCCAGCCTTTCACGCCATCCTGGGACGACCATGTTACATGAAGTTCATGGCCGTCCCCAACTATACGTACCTTAAGCTGAAGATTGTCGGGCCCTCGCGGGGTCATCACCATCGACAACCTCCTTCCAGCGCGCTTACGAGTGCGAAGTCGAATGCTGCGGACACGCATCCGCAGTCATCGCCCTCCCAAGAAGCTCACCACCCTTAGGGCAAAGGTCATTGAAGAGGCACCCGACGCGAAGAAATCAACCGGGTCGTTCGAATCGGCAGAAGGCTCCAGGGAGGTCCTTTTGGATCCCAGCAAGCTCCGAGGGCAAAAAAGTCCGTATCGGAACCGCTCTCTCCTCCGAATAGGAAAGCGCGCTCGTCGGACTTCCTCCGCGACAACAAAGACATCTTTGCGTGGAAACCCTCGGATATGCCGGGCATCCCGAGGGAGGTCACCGAGCATACTCTCCAGATCCTCCCGGGCTCCAAGCCGGTTAGGTAAAGCAACGCCTACGCCGCTTCGACGAAGAGAAACGTAGGGCCATCGGCGAGGAGATATAGCCAAACTACTAAGCCGCGGGATTCATTAAGGAAGTATACCACCCAGAGTGGTTAGCGAATCCCGTTTCTTGTGCGAAAAAAGAGCGGGAAATGGAGAATGTGTATCGATCTATACCGGCCTCAACAAAGCATGTCCAAAGGATCCGTTTCCTTTGCCACGAATAGACCAAATAGTCGATTCCACCTCAGGGTGCGAAAACCCTCTACCTCCTCCACAGGCATACTACCGGCAGACAAGACGGAAGCCCGATGGCTCGCACGACACGCCAAATCTTTCGTTCTTGTAGAAGGCGAGCGCTACAACGAAGTCACATCGGGATTCTGCAACTCTGTATCCCTGGTGAACAGGGAAAACTCCTGCTGGGCGACATCCACGGTGGAGTATGCGGTCATCATGCCGCACCAAGAACAAGGTTCTATTGGCCCACCGCCGTAGCCGATGCCGAGCAAATTGTACGCACCTACGAAGGGTGCCAGTACTGTGCCCGGCAAACACACCTCCCAGCCCAGGCTCTCCAGATGATCCCCATCATGTGGCCCTTCGCGGTCTAGGGGCTCGACCTGGTTGGGCCACTCAAAAAGGCGCCCGGGGGCTTCACCCACCTGCTCGTCACCATAGACAAGTTTACAAATGGATTGAAGCTCGACCAATATCCACGATCAAATCCGAGCAAGCAGTGTTGTTTTTTTCTCGACATCACCCACCGCTTTGGAGTACCGAATTTCATCATCACAGACAACGGCACGCAGTTCACCGGCAGGAAAATTCGTTCGATTCTGTGATGAACAACACATCAATCGATTGGGCGGGCCGTCGCACACCCCCGGACGAACGGGCAGGTCGAGCGCGCAAACGGCATGCTCCTTCAAGGCCTCAAACCCAGAATTTTCAACCGGTTTGAACAAGTTCAGCGCACGCTGGCTCGCTGAGCCTCCCGCCATGCTCTAGAGCCTAAGGACAACTCCTAGCCGGGCCACCGGCTATACACCCTTCTTCATGGTCTACGGTTCCGAGGCCGTTCTTCCAACGGACCTTGACTATGGAGCGCCAAGAAATCAGAGCATACGCGAACAGGAGCCGAGGCATCCCACCAAGATTGCCATGGACTAGCTAGAAGAAGCCCGCGACGTCGCCCTCCTCCGTTCGGCGAAGTAACCAGCAGGCGTTGGACGGGTACCACAGCCGATGGGTGCGGGGTCGAGCCTTCAAAGTCGGAGACCTCGTCCTCCGTCTTGTGCAGGAGCAACAAGAACCGCCACAAACTCTCCCCGCCCTGGAAGGGCCCTACGTCGTCGCGGAAGTACTTCGCCCAGCGCCTACCAGTTGAAAAACCATCAACGGCGAGGTCTTCACCACGCCTAAGAACATTGAGCAGCTACGTCGTTTCTATCCTTAAAATAAGCATACACTTTTCCTCATCAGATTTTGTTATAACCAAACCCCGATCCTTAGTGACTTTCGACCCCTGCAAGTCGCGAGGGGTCAGACCTCACTCGGGGGCTGGCATGTGATCATAACATGTGACATATAAAAATACAAGTATTGCGCTTGCAAAAACCTCCTGGTTATATTCATAAACATTCTCTAAGTTTTCCATTCCTCTCATAAACGAGTCCTAAGGGCTAGGATTTTGGGAACCAATTCTGAGTACGACCGGTAGGACTACGGGACACCCACGCCCAGCGGCTACAACCTCTTTGCTCACTAGCTCAATCAGAATTAGTTCGCCCACGTTCCTAGTTATTATGACTTAGACCATGAGAGGGTCGGAAAGCACTAAAATCTTTTCTACAAAAGGAGAAAGATAAAAATTGCTTGCCAGAAGCAAAAGATGTAAATTTGTTCATTTTTTGCACAAATTCGTCACTTACAAGCGATTTCATTACAAAAAGGAACAAATACTGTTAAATTCAGCGGGACTGTTTACTCGGGGGCTTCCCCACAAAATTATTCAATTACAGCCTTTGCTTAACTCTACTACAAGTACTACTGCGGTTTGCCGCGCCACGCTCTCCATCGACGACGCCCGGGGCATGTACACGGGCCAGCTCGCCTACTGCGGTCGCCGCGCCACGCTCTCCATCGGCGACGGCCCGAGGCATGTACACGGCCAGCTCGTCTACTGCGGTCGCCGCGCCACGCTCTCCATCGGCGATTCCCGCCGCTTCGCGGGATCCTCGAAGGTGCCATCATCAGCGACGCCTCCGCCAGGGCGTCCGGGGATCTACGCCATCATCCCCCAGCCACAACCCTGACAACGGCGTAAGGGCAGGAAACGCCTCCCGCCAAAGGAGGAGCACAGCGTACGACGGCGCAGTCGACGACGTACGACGCCCACCGGCGCCCTCTTCTCCTTCGGGCAAGCAGCGGACTCCTCCAGAAGGGCGGCATGCACCATCTCATCTCCGCTGGATAACCTCCAGCTCGACATCACGCTCCAGATTCACGAGCAAATCTGTGAGTTTTCTCTCTTTCTCTAGCATTACTCTTCCTCACTCAGGAACCACCGCGACGCACGGACGCATTCGGCGGAAAGGAAGAAGGAGAGAGATAGTGGCTCGGAGACAGAAGAGGAGGTGGGATGTGAACTCCCCTCCCCTCCTATTTAAAGAGAAGGCGCTGTAGCTAAGGAAAGGCGAAAGGTTGGACGAAAACCCTCTCTCTTCCCCTCTTTAAATACAAATCAATACCGATTGATTACCTGAGGGGACGCGCCGGAGCTGACGGGACCGTGCCCCGGTCGACAAGGCGTCCCCCACTTGGTAAACTGAACACTGCCTGGGTATGGCCCGCCACTGACCCACTCCGGACGTGGCAATTAGGCGCCCACATAGGCAGACAAACCTTCACCTCCCCATGCAGGACCACGGGACGATCCAACGACAAGACCTTTTAGATCTCCTGGGCCGGCCATTCGGCCCAGAAGAGACGACGAACGAACGCCCAAAGAAAGGATAAGCATCTCTGCTTCTTACTTTACGTGTTAAAAATTCATTCTCGGGCTTCTCGACCCGTCAAACGACAGGAATATGAACATCCACTCGGGGGCTACCGAGGATGTCTACCAATCTAGAACATCCTCATCACGCGACCCCCTCCGTACACTTGAAACTAAGGATGCGAAATACGGGCATAAAACTTTGAGTAAAAACCGATGCGAAATAGCAGACCCTACGCCTCGCTAGCTCCGGTGTTTCTGCTCGCAGAAAAATCATGCTCAACGCCCCTCGTGTCTCCAGCTTCAACGTCTGCCTCTCAAAAAAGGGTTCGGAGGGGTCCGCCTACAGAGTCTACCCCCAAAGGAGAAGCTGTCAGGTTGCCCAAATTAAATAAAACGGCTTGGAAAGACCACCGAGATACGAAAAACAAAGATAGCGATTCTTATGCAGGTTACTTCCAACCTCATCGTGAACATCAGGGTCCGAACCCCAAACGGACACATCGGGTATGAGCTTTTCGTCACTCATACCGCCAAGTAACTACCGACCCCGCTTTCATTTCAATTATATTATACATATGCAAAACATCCCGACGCTTCGTGTCGCATCACGAAACGGCCGGCGCCTCATTCGATATAGGCGGCACAGGCCGAGGTTCGAAGGTCGGGCCCACGAAGGGCTCGAGGCCGCCTCATGCCGAACAGAGCTAGGGAGAAATAACTGAGACAAGCCCCAGCGGCCCTGCCTGACCCCGCTCAGAAGCGGACAGGGACGTCTCAACCTTTCTCGTTTGATTCTAACCCCGAGCCAAACCCACAGAATCTCCATCGAGGAGAGGCCATCGGGCCCCCTGAGCCTATCGAAAGGCTCGGGCATCTGCCGGGAGGCGGGTTAAGAAATTGTGGAGTGCCACCAGAGGGCTCTGCCAACCCCATCAGCAAATGATGGACCTGGATTCCACACGAACATACCCGTTAGTGAGCTCGTTGAGCGCGATACTCAAGCCGTCGAGGCAAGTGTCGTTTACTCAGCCCCTCCGATTGCGAAAATCGAGGACGGGGTAACACGCAAATTACGGCCGACCCCTATCAGACCCTAACAAGGCCTGGGGGCTCGAGCCAATTAGTACAGGGACACAGGTTCGAATGCCCCACCTTGTCGAGCCCATAGAGTCCTCGGTTGGGGATTTCTGTTGGAAGACAGGGCGGGGAATATTGCAATAACATCCAAGCACTTCGTTGACCCTGTCACCAAAACCATAGTTCCGATCTCCAGTAACCCCCGACCCCAGCAAAAGCAGGGGGTCGGACCTTACTCGGGGGCTGGTTAAGGTACGGCTACCTCCTTTCTTTCTTTCGAAACAATCTCCTCGCATCAAGACCAGCGGCAAGATTCGGGGGAACA
>NW_027098343.1:0-24941 GCF_019320115.1 Miscanthus floridulus | reverse complement strand
TTTGGAGATGGTGTTAGTGTTGATGTAAGATAGGTGCACGGTTTGCGCTAAACGTACCATAGGCTCAGATATCATTTGGACCACCGATGCAACTCCTAGGTGACGTGGGTCTTATGGAATCTCGTTCGGTCCGTTTGGAGATGGTGGTTAGGTGGTTGTCGTAAGATAGGTGCACGGTTTGCGGCTAAACGTACTATAGGTCTCAGATATCATTTTGGACGCCAACCCGATGGAAACTCCTAGGTGACAGGGTCATGTGAATCTCGTTCGGTCCATTTTGGAGATGGTGTTTGTGTTGATGTAACATAGGTGCAGGTTTGCGCTAAACGTACCATAGCTCAATATCATTTTGGACGCACTGATGCAACTCCTAGGTGACGTGTGGTCATGTGGAATCTTGTTCGCGTCTGTTTGGAGATGGTGTTAGTGTTGATGTAAGATAGGTGCGGTTTGCGCTAAACGTACCATAGGTTCAATATCATTTTGGACGCACCCGATGGAACTCCTAGGTGACGTGGGTCATGTGGAATCTCGTTCGGTCCATTTGGAGATGGTGTTAGTGTTGACGTAAGATAGGTGCACGGTTTGCGCTAAACGTACCATAGGTTCAAATATTTTTGGACGCACCGATGCAACTCCTAGGTGACGTGGGTCATGTGGAATCTCGTTCGGTCCATTTGGAGATGGTGTTAGTGTTGATGTAAGATAGGTGCATGGTTTGCGCTAAACGAACCATAGGTCAGATATCATTTTGGACGCACCGATGGAACTCCTAGGTGACGTGGGTCATGTGGAATCTCGTTCGGTCCGTTTGGAGATGGTGTTAGTGTTGATGTAAGATAGGTGCACGGTTTGCGCTAAACGTACCATAGGCCTCAGATATCCTTTTGACGCACCTCGATGGAAACTCCTAGGTGACGTGGGTCATCGTAGAATCTCGTTCGGTCCTGTTTCGAGATGGTGTTAGTGTTGATGTAAGATAGGTGCACAGTTTGCGCTAAACGTCCCATAGGCTCAGATATCATTTTTTGACGCACCCGATGGGAACTCCTTAGGTGACATGGTCATGTGGAATCTCGTTCGGTCCGTTTGGAGATGGTGTTAGTGTCGATGTAAGATAGGTGCACGGTTTGCGCTAAACGTACTATAGGCTCAGATATCATTTTGGACGCACCCGATGGAACTCCTAGGTGACATGGGTCATGTGGAATCTTGTTCGGTCCGTTTGGAGATGGTGTTAGTGTTGAGGTAAGATAGGTGCACGGTTTGCACTAAACGTAACCATAGGCTCAGATATCATTTTGGACGCACCCGATGGAACTCCAAGGTGACGTGGGTCATGTGGAATCTCGTTTCGGTTCGTTTGGAGACGGTGTTAGTGTTGACGTAAGATACGTGCATGGTTTGCGCTAAATGTACCATATGCTTAGATATCGTTTTGGACGCACTCGATGCAAAATCTCAATTCGGTCCATTTGGAGATGGTGTTAGTGTTGATGTAACATAGGTACATGGTTCTGCTAACGTACCATAGGCTCAGATATCATTTTTGACGCACCTGATGGAACTCCTGGGTGACATCGGTCATGTGGAATCTCGTTCGGTCATTTGGAGATGGTGTTAGTGTTGATGTAAGATAGGTGCACTGGTTTGCGCTAAACGTACTATAGGCTCAGATATCATTTTGGACGCACCCGATGAACTCCTAGGTGACATGGGCCATGTGGAATCTCGTTCGGTCCGTTTGGAGATGGTGTTAGTGTTGATGTAAGATAGGTGCACGGTTGCGCTAAACGTACCATAGGCTCAGATATCATTTTGGACGCACCCGATGGAACTCCTAGGTGACGTGGGTCAAGTGGAATCTCGTTCGGTCTGTTGGAGATGGTGTTAGTGTTGATGTAACATAGGTGCATGGTTTGCGCTAAACGTACCATAGGCTCAAATATCATTTGACACACCTGATGCAAACTCCTAGGTGACTTGGGTCATGTGGAAATCTTGTTCGTATGTTTGGAGATGGTGTTAGTGTTGATGTAAGATAGGTGAACGGTTTGTGCTAAACGAACCATAGGTTCAAATACGTTTGGACGCACCCGATGGAACTCCTAGGTGACATGGGTCATGTGGAGTCTCATTCGGTCGTTTGGAGATGGTGTTAGTGTTGACGTAGATAAGGTGCCACGGTTTGCGCTAAACGTACCAGAGGTCGATATCATTTTGGACGCACCCGATGCAACTCCTAGGTGACATGGGTCTTGTGGAATCTCGTTCGGTCCATTTGGAGATGGTGTTTGGTGTTGATGTACATAGGTGCACGGTTTGACGCTAAACGTACCATAGCTCAGATATCGTTTTGGACGCACCCGATGGAACACCTAGGTGACGTGGGTCATGTGGAATCTCGTTCGGTACGTTTGGAGATGGTGTTAGTGTTGATGTAAGATAGGTGCACGGTTTGCACTAAACATACCATAGGCTCAGATATCGTTTTGGATGCACCCGATGGAACTCCTAGGTGATGTGGGTCATGTGGAATCTCATTCGGTCCGTTTGGAGATGGTGTTAGTGTTGATGTAAGATAGGTGGACGGTTTGCGCTAAACGTACCATAGGCTCATATATCATTTTGGACGCACCCGATGGAACTCCTAGGTGACATGGGTCATGTGGAATCTCGTTTGGTCCGTTTAGAGATGGTGTTAGTGTTGATGTAAGATAGGTGCACGGTTTGCGCTAAACATACCATAGGCTCAAATATCGTTTGGACGCACCTGATGCAACTCCTAGGTGACGTGGGTCATGTGGAATCTTGTTCGGTACGTTTGGAGATGGTGTTAGTGTTGATGTAAGATTAGGTGCACGGTTGGCACTAAACGTACCATAGGCTCAGATATCATTTTGGACGCACCCGATGGAACTCCTAGGTGACGTGGGTCATGTGGAATCTCATTCGGTCCGTTTGGAGATGGTGTTAGTGTTGATGTAAGATAGGTGCACGGTTTGCGCTAAACGTACCATAGGCTCAGATATCGTTTTGGACGCACCCGATGCAACTCCTAGGTGACGTGGCTCTTATGGAATCTCGTTCGGTCCGTTTGGAGATGGTGTTGGTGTTGACGTAAGATAGGTGCACGGTTTGCGCTAAACGTACCATAGGCTCAAATATCATTTTGGACACACCTGATGCAACTCCTAGGTGACATGGGTCTGGTGGAATCTCGTTCGGTCCATTTGGAGATGGTGTTTGTGTTGATGTAACATAGGTGCATGGTTTGCGCTAAACGTACCATAGGCTCAAATATCATTTTGGACGCACCTGATGCAACTCCTAGGTGACGTGGGTCATGTGGAATCTTGTTCGGTATGTTTGGAGATGGTGTTAGTGTTGATGTAATATAGGTGAACGGTTTGTGCTAAACGAACCATAGGTTCAAATATCGTTTTGGACGCACCCGATGGAACTCCTAGGTGACATGGGTAATGTGGAATCTCATTCGGTCCGTTTGGAGATGGTGTTAGTGTTGACGTAAGATAGGTGCACGGTTTGCGCTAAACATACCATATGGTCAGATATCGTTTTGGACGCACCCGATGCAACTCCTAGGTGACGTGGGTCATGTGGAATCTTGTTCGGTCTATTTGGAGATGGTGTTAGTGTTGATGTAAGATAGGTGCACGGTTTGTGCTAAACAAACCATAGGTTCAAATATCATTTTGGACGCACCCGATGGACCTCCAAGGTGACGTGGGTCATGTGGAATCTCGTTTGGTTCGTTTGGAGACGGTGTTAGTGTTGACGTAAGATACGTGCACGGTTTGCGCTAAATGTACCATATGCTTAGATATCGTTTTGGACGCACTCGATGCAAAATCTCATTCGGTCCATTTGGAGATGGTGTTAGTGTTGATGTAACATAGGTACATGGTTTCTGCTAAACGTACCATAGGCTCAGATATCATTTTTGACGCACCTGATGGAACTCCTTGGTGACATCGGTCATGTGGAATCTCGTTCGGTCCGTTTGGAGATGGTGTTAGTGTTGATGTAAGATAGGTGCACGGTTTGCGCTAAACGTACTATAGGCTCAGATATCATTTTGGACGCACCCGATGGAACTCCTAGGTGACATGGGCCATGTGGAATCTCGTTCGGTCCGTTTGGAGATGGTGTTAGTGTTGATGTAAGATAGGTGCACGGTTTGCGCTAAACGTACCATAGGCTCAGATATCATTTTGGACGCACCCGATGGAACTCCTAGGTGACGTGGGTCAAGTGGAATCTCGTTCGGTCCGTTTGGAGATGGTGTTAGTGTTGATGTAAGATAGGTGCACGGTTTGCGCTAAACAACCATAGGTTCAAATATCATTTTGGACGCACCCGATGGACCTCCAAGGTGACGTGGGTCATGTGGAATCTCGTTCGGTTCGTTTGGAGACGGTGTTAGTGTTGACGTAAGATAGGTGCACGGTTTACACTAAACGTTCCATATGCTTAGATATCATTTTGGATGCACTCGATGTAACTCCTAGGTGACGTGGGTCATGTAGAATCTCGTTTGGTCCATTTGGAGAAGGTGTTAGTGTTGATGTAACATTGGTACACGGTTTTGCTAAACGTACCATAGGCTCAGATATCATTTTGGACGCACCCGATGGAACTCCTAGGTGACGTGGGTCAAGTGGAATCTCGTTCGGTCCATTTGGAGATGGTGTTAGTGTTGATGTAACATAGGTGCATGGTTTGCGCTAAACGTACCATAGGCTCAAATATCATTTTGGACACACCTGATGCAACTCCTAGGTGACGTGGGTCATGTGGAATCTTGTTCGGTATGTTTGGAGATGGTGTTAGTGTTGATGTAAGATAGGTGAACGGTTTGTGCTAAACGAACCATAGGTTCAAATATCGTTTTGGACGCACCCGATGGAACTCCTAGGTGACATGGGTCATGTGGAATCTCATTCGGTCCGTTTGGAGATGGTGTTAGTGTTGACGTAAGATAAGGTGCACGGTTTGCGCTAAACGTACCATAGGTCAGATATCATTTTGGACGCACCCGATGCAACTCCTAGGTGACATGGGTCTTGTGGAATCTCGTTCGGTCCATTTGGAGATGGTGTTTGTGTTGATGTAACATAGGTGCACGGTTTGCGCTAAACGTACCATAGGCTCAGATATCGTTTTGGACGCACCCGATGGAACACCTAGGTGACGTGGGTCATGTGGAATCTCGTTCGGTACGTTTGGAGATGGTGTTAGTGTTGATGTAAGATAGGTGCACGGTTTGCACTAAACATACCATAGGCTCAGATATCGTTTTGGACGCACCCGATGGAACTCCTAGGTGATGTGGGTCATGTGGAATCTCATTCGGTCCGTTTGGAGATGGTGTTAGTGTTGATGTAAGATAGGTGGACGGTTTGCGCTAAACGTACCATAGGCTCATATATCATTTTGGACGCACCCGATGGAACTCCTAGGTGACATGGGTCATGTGGAATCTCGTTTGGTCCGTTTAGAGATGGTGTTAGTGTTGATGTAAGATAGGTGCACGGTTTGCGCTAAACATACCATAGGCTCAAATATCGTTTTGGACGCACCTGATGCAACTCCTAGGTGACGTGGGTCATGTGGAATCTTGTTCGGTACGTTTGGAGATGGTGTTAGTGTTGATGTAAGATTGGTGCACGGTTGGCACTAAACGTACCATAGGCTCAGATATCATTTTGGACGCACCCGATGGAACTCCTAGGTGACGTGGGTCATGTGGAATCTCATTCGGTCCGTTTGGAGATGGTGTTAGTGTTGATGTAAGATAGGTGCACGGTTTGCGCTAAACGTACCATAGGCTCAGATATCGTTTTGGACGCACCCGATGCAACTCCTAGGTGACGTGGCTCTTATGGAATCTCGTTCGGTCCGTTTGGAGATGGTGTTGGTGTTGACGTAAGATAGGTGCACGGTTTGCGCTAAACGTACCATAGGCTCAAATATCATTTTGGACACACCTGATGCAACTCCTAGGTGACATGGGTCTGGTGGAATCTCGTTCGGTCCATTTGGAGATGGTGTTTGTGTTGATGTAACATAGGTGCATGGTTTGCGCTAAACGTACCATAGGCTCAAATATCATTTTGGACGCACCTGATGCAACTCCTAGGTGACGTGGGTCATGTGGAATCTTGTTCGGTATGTTTGGAGATGGTGTTAGTGTTGATGTAAGATAGGTGAACGGTTTGTGCTAAACGAACCATAGGTTCAAATATCGTTTTGGACGCACCCGATGGAACTCCTAGGTGACATGGGTCATGTGGAATCTCATTCGGTCCGTTTGGAGATGGTGTTAGTGTTGACGTAAGATAGGTGCACGGTTTGCGCTAAACAGTACCATATGGTCAGATATCGTTTTGGACGCACCCGATGCAACTCCTAGGTGACGTGGGTCATGTGGAATCTTGTTCGGTCCTATTTGGAGATGGTGTTAGTGTTGATGTAAGATAGGTGCACGGTTTGTGCTAAACAAACCATAGGTTCAAATATCATTTTGGACGCACCCGATGGACCTCCAAGGTGACGTGGGTCATGTGGAATCTCGTTTGGTTCGTTTGGAGACGGTGTTAGTGTTGACGTAAGATACGTGCACGGTTTGCGCTAAATGTACCATATGCTTAGATATCGTTTTGGACGCACTCGATGCAAAATCTCATTCGGTCCATTTGGAGATGGTGTTAGTGTTGATGTAACATAGGTACATGGTTTCTGCTAAACGTACCATAGGCTCAGATATCATTTTTGACGCACCTGATGGAACTCCTTGGTGACATCGGTCATGTGGAATCTCGTTCGGTCCGTTTGGAGATGGTGTTAGTGTTGATGTAAGATAGGTGCACGGTTTGCGCTAAACGTACTATAGGCTCAGATATCATTTTGGACGCACCCGATGGAACTCCTAGGTGACATGGGCCATGTGGAATCTCGTTCGGTCCGTTTGGAGATGGTGTTAGTGTTGATGTAAGATAGGTGCACGGTTTGCGCTAAACGTACCATAGGCTCAGATATCATTTTGGACGCACCCGATGGAACTCCTAGGTGACGTGGGTCAAGTGGAATCTCGTTCGGTCCGTTTGGAGATGGTGTTAGTGTTGATGTAAGATAGGTGCACGGTTTGCGCTAAACAAACCATAGGTTCAAATATCATTTTGGACGCACCCGATGGACCTCCAAGGTGACGTGGGTCATGTGGAATCTCGTTCGGTTCGTTTGGAGACGGTGTTAGTGTTGACGTAAGATAGGTGCACGGTTTACACTAAACGTTACCATATGCTTAGATATCATTTTGGACGCACTCGATGTAACTCCTAGGTGACGTGGGTCATGTAGAATCTCGTTTGGTCCATTTGGAGAAGGTGTTAGTGTTGATGTAACATTGGTACACGGTTTTTGCTAAACGTACCATAGGCTCAGATATCGTTTTGGACGCACCCGATAGAACTCCTAGGTGACATGGGTCATGTGGAATCTCGTTCGGTCCATTTGGAGATGGTGTTAGTGTTGATGTAAGATAGGTGCACGGTTTGCACTAAACGTAAAATAGGCTCAGATATCGTTTTGGACGCACCCGATGGAACTCCTAGGTGACGTGGATCATGTGGAATCTTGTTCGGTCCGTTTGGAGATGGTGTTAGTGTTGATGTAAGATAGGTGCACGGTTTGCGCTAAATGTACTATAGGCTCAGATATCATTTTGGACGCACCCGATGGAACTCCTAGGTGACATGGGTCATGTGGAATCTCGTTCGGTCCATTTGGAGATGGTGTTTGTGTTGATGTAACATAGGTGCATGGTTTGCGCTAAACGTACCATAGGCTCAAATATCATTTTGGACGCACCTGATGCAACTCCTAGGTGACGTGGGTCATGTGGAATCTTGTTCGGTCTGTTTGGATATGGTGTTAGTGTTGATGTAAGATAGGGGCACGGTTTGCACTAAACGTACCATAGGCTCAGATATCATTTTGGACGCACCCGATGGAACTCCTAGGTGACATGGGTCATGTGGAATCTCGTTCGGTCCATTTGGAGATGGTGTTAGTGTTGATGTAAGATAGGTGCATGGTTTGCGCTAAACGTACCATAGGCTCAGATATCGTTTTGGACGCACCCGATGGAAGGTAGGTGACGTGGGTCATGTGGAATCTCGTTCGGTACGTTTGGAGATGGTGTTAGTGTTGATGTAAGATAGGTGCACGGTTTGCACTAAACATACCATAGGCTCAGATATCGTTTTGGACGCACCCGATGGAACTCCTAGGTGATGTGGGTCATGTGGAATCTCATTCGGTCCGTTTGGAGATGGTGTTAGTGTTGATGTAAGATAGGTGGACGGTTTGCGCTAAACGTACCATAGGCTCATATATCATTTTGGACGCACCCGATGGAACTCCTAGGTGACATGGGTCATGTGGAATCTCATTTGGTCCGTTTAGAGATGGTGTTAGTGTTGATGTAAGATAGGTGTACGGTTTGCGCTAAACATACCATAGGCTCAAATATCGTTCAACTCCTAGGTGACGTGGGTCATGTGGAATCTTGTTCGGTACGTTTGGAGATGGTGTTAGTGTTGATGTAAGATAGGTGCATGGTTTGCACTAAACGTACCATAGGCTCATATATCGTTTTGGACGCACCCGATGGAACTCCTAGGTGACGTGGGTCATGTGGAATCTCATTCGGTCCGTTTGGAGATGGTGTTAGTGTTGATGTAAGATAGGTGCACGGTTTGCGCTAAACGTACCATAGGCTCAGATATCGTTTTGGACGCACCCGATGCAACTCCTAGGTGACGTGGCTCTTATGGAATCTCGTTCGGTCTGTTTGGAGATGGTGTTGGTGTTGACGTAAGATAGGTGCACGGTTTGCGCTAAACGTACCATAGGCTCAAATATCATTTTGGACACACCTGATGCAACTCCTAGGTGACATGGGTCTGGTGGAATCTCGTTCGAGTCCATTTGGAGATGGTGTTTGTGTTGATGTAACATAGGTGCATGGTTTGCGCTAAACGTACCATAGGCTCAAATATCATTTTGGACGCACCTGATGCAACTCCTAGGTGACTGTGGGTCATGTGGAATCTTGTTCGGTATGTTTGGAGATGGTGTTAGTGTTGATGTAAGATAGGTGAACGGTTTGTGCTAAACGAACCATAGGTTCAAATATCGTTTTGGACGCACCCGATGGAACTCCTAGGTGACATGGGTCATGTGGAATCTCATTCGGTCCGTTTGGAGATGGTGTTAGTGTTGACGTAAGATAGGTGCACGGTTTGCGCTAAACGTACCATATGGTCAGATATCGTTTTGGACGCACCCGATGCAACTCCTAGGTGACGTGGGTCATGTGGAATCTCGTTCGGTCCATTTGGAGATGGTGTTAGTGTTGATGTAAGATAGGTGCACGGTTTGCGCTAAACGAACCATAGGTTCAAATATCATTTTGGACGCACCCGATGGACCTCCAAGGTGATGTGGGTCATGTGGAATCTCGTTCGGTTCGTTTGGAGACGGTGTTAGTGTTGACGTAAGATAGGTGCATGGTTTGCGCTAAACGTACCATATGCGTAGATATCGTTTTGGACGCACTCGATGCAACTCCTAGGTGACGTGGGTCTCGTAGAATCTCGTTCGGTCTGTTTGGAGATGGTGTTAGTGTTGATGTAAGATAGGTGCACAGTTTGCGCTAAACGTACCATAGGCTCAGATATCATTTTTGACGCACCCGATGGAACTCCTTGGTGACATCGGTCATGTGGAATCTTGTTCGGTCCGTTTGGAGATGGTGTTAGTGTTGATGTAAGATAGGTGCACGGTTTGCGCTAAACGTACTATAGGCTCAGATATCATTTTGGACGCACCCGATGGAACTCCTAGGTGACATGGGTCATGTGGAATCTCGTTCGGTCCGTTTGGAGATGGTGTTAGTGTTGATGTAAGATAGGTGCACGGTTTGCACTAAACGTACCATAGGCTCAGATATCGTTTTGGACGCACCCGATGGAACTCCTAGGTGACGTGGGTCATGTGGAATCTCGTTCGGTCCGTTTGGAGATGGTGTTAGTGTTGATGTAAGATAGGTGCACGGTTTGCGCTAAATGTACCATAGGCTCAGATATCATTTTGGACGCACCCGATGCAACTCCTAGGTGACATGGGTCATGTGGAATCTTGTTCGGTCCGTTTGGAGATGGTGTTAGTGTTGATGTAAGATAGGTGCACGGTTTGCGACTAAACGTACCATAGGCTCAGATATCATTTTGGACGCACCGATGGAACTCCTAGGTGACGTGGGTCATGTGGAATCTCGTTTGGTTCGTTTGGAGACGGTGTTTAGGTTGACGTAAGATACGTGCATGGTTTGCGCTAAATGTACCATATGCTTAGATATCGTTTTGGACGCACTCGATGCAAAATCTCATTCGGTCCATTTGGAGATGGTGTTAGTGTTGATGTAACATAGGTACATGGTTTCTGCTAAACGTACCATAGGCTCAGATATCATTTTTGACGCACCTGATGGAACTCCTTGGTGACATCGGTCATGTGGAATCTCGTTCGGTCCATTTGGAGATGGTGTTAGTGTTGATGTAAGATAGGTGCACGGTTTGCGCTAAACGTACTATAGGCTCAGATATCATTTTGGACGCACCCGATGGAACTCCTAGGTGACATGGGCCATGTGGAATCTCGTTCGGTCCGTTTGGAGATGGTGTTAGTGTTGATGTAAGATAGGTGCACGGTTTGCGCTAAACGTACCATAGGCTCAGATATCATTTTGGACGCACCCGATGGAACTCCTAGGTGACGTGGGTCAAGTGGAATCTCGTTCGGTCTGTTTGGAGATGGTGTTAGTGTTGATGTAACATAGGTGCATGGTTTGCGCTAAACGTACCATAGGCTCAAATATCATTTTGGACACACCTGATGCAACTCCTAGGTGACGTGGGTCATGTGGAATCTTGTTCGGTATGTTTGGAGATGGTGTTAGTGTTGATGTAAGATAGGTGAACGGTTTGTGCTAAACGAACCATAGGTTCAAATATCGTTTTGGACGCACCCGATGGAACTCCTAGGTGACATGGGTCATGTGGAATCTCATTCGGTCCGTTTGGAGATGGTGTTAGTGTTGACGTAAGATAGGTGCACGGTTTGCGCTAAACGTACCATAGGTCAGATATCATTTTGGACGCACCCGATGCAACTCCTAGGTGACATGGGTCTTGTGGAATCTCGTTCGGTCCATTTGGAGATGGTGTTTGTGTTGATGTAACATAGGTGCACGGTTTGCGCTAAACGTACCATAGGCTCAGATATCGTTTTGGACGCACCTGATGGAACACCTAGGTGACGTGGGTCATGTGGAATCTCGTTCGGTACGTTTGGAGATGGTGTTAGTGTTGATGTAAGATAGGTGCACGGTTTGCACTAAACATACCATAGGCTCAGATATCGTTTTGGATGCACCCGATGGAACTCCTAGGTGATGTGGGTCATGTGGAATCTCATTCGGTCCGTTTGGAGATGGTGTTAGTGTTGATGTAAGATAGGTGGACGGTTTGCTCTAAACGTACCATAGGCTCATATATCATTTTGGACGCACCCGATGGAACTCCTAGGTGACATGGGTCATGTGGAATCTCGTTTGGTCCATTTAGAGATGGTGTTAGTGTTGATGTAAGATAGGTGCACGGTTTGCGCTAAACATACCATAGGCTCAAATATCGTTTTGGACGCACCTGATGCAACTCCTAGGTGACGTGGGTCATGTGGAATCTTGTTCGGTACGTTTGGAGATGGTGTTAGTGTTGATGTAAGATTGGTGCACGGTTGGCACTAAACGTACCATAGGCTCAGATATCATTTTGGACGCACCCGATGGAACTCCTAGGTGACGTGGGTCATGTGGAATCTCATTCGGTCCGTTTGGAGATGGTGTTAGTGTTGATGTAAGATAGGTGCACGGTTTGCGCTAAACGTACCATAGGCTCAGATATCGTTTTGGACGCACCCGATGCAACTCCTAGGTGACGTGGCTCTTATGGAATCTCGTTCGGTCCGTTTGGAGATGGTGTTGGTGTTGACGTAAGATAGGTGCACGGTTTGCGCTAAACGTACCATAGGCTCAAATATCATTTTGGACACACCTGATGCAACTCCTAGGTGACATGGGTCTGGTGGAATCTCGTTCGGTCCATTTGGAGATGGTGTTTGTGTTGATGTAACATAGGTGCATGGTTTGCGCTAAACGTACCATAGGCTCAAATATCATTTTGGACGCACCTGATGCAACTCCTAGGTGACGTGGGTCATGTGGAATCTTGTTCGGTATGTTTGGAGATGGTGTTAGTGTTGATGTAATATAGGTGAACGGTTTGTGCTAAACGAACCATAGGTTCAAATATCGTTTTGGACGCACCCGATGGAACTCCTAGGTGACATGGGTAATGTGGAATCTCATTCGGTCCGTTTGGAGATGGTGTTAGTGTTGACGTAAGATAGGTGCACGGTTTGCGCTAAACATACCATATGGTCAGATATCGTTTTGGACGCACCCGATGCAACTCCTAGGTGACGTGGGTCATGTGGAATCTTGTTCGGTCTATTTGGAGATGGTGTTAGTGTTGATGTAAGATAGGTGCACGGTTTGTGCTAAACAAACCATAGGTTCAAATATCATTTTGGACGCACCCGATGGACCTCCAAGGTGACGTGGGTCATGTGGAATCTCGTTTGGTTCGTTTGGAGACGGTGTTAGTGTTGACGTAAGATACGTGCACGGTTTGCGCTAAATGTACCATATGCTTAGATATCGTTTTGGACGCACTCGATGCAAAATCTCATTCGGTCCATTTGGAGATGGTGTTAGTGTTGATGTAACATAGGTACATGGTTTCTGCTAAACGTACCATAGGCTCAGATATCATTTTTGACGCACCTGATGGAACTCCTTGGTGACATCGGTCATGTGGAATCTCGTTCGGTCCGTTTGGAGATGGTGTTAGTGTTGATGTAAGATAGGTGCACGGTTTGCGCTAAACGTACTATAGGCTCAGATATCATTTTGGACGCACCCGATGGAACTCCTAGGTGACATGGGCCATGTGGAATCTCGTTCGGTCCGTTTGGAGATGGTGTTAGTGTTGATGTAAGATAGGTGCACGGTTTGCGCTAAACGTACCATAGGCTCAGATATCATTTTGGACGCACCCGATGGAACTCCTAGGTGACGTGGGTCAAGTGGAATCTCGTTCGGTCCGTTTGGAGATGGTGTTAGTGTTGATGTAAGATAGGTGCACGGTTTGCGCTAAACAAACCATAGGTTCAAATATCATTTTGGACGCACCCGATGGACCTCCAAGGTGACGTGGGTCATGTGGAATCTCGTTCGGTTCGTTTGGAGACGGTGTTAGTGTTGACGTAAGATAGGTGCACGGTTTACACTAAACGTTCCATATGCTTAGATATCATTTTGGATGCACTCGATGTAACTCCTAGGTGACGTGGGTCATGTAGAATCTCGTTTGGTCCATTTGGAGAAGGTGTTAGTGTTGATGTAACATTGGTACACGGTTTTTGCTAAACGTACCATAGGCTCAGATATCATTTTGGACGCACCCGATGGAACTCCTAGGTGACGTGGGTCAAGTGGAATCTCGTTCGGTCCGTTTGGAGATGGTGTTAGTGTTGATGTAACATAGGTGCATGGTTTGCGCTAAACGTACCATAGGCTCAAATATCATTTTGGACACACCTGATGCAACTCCTAGGTGACGTGGGTCATGTGGAATCTTGTTCGGTATGTTTGGAGATGGTGTTAGTGTTGATGTAAGATAGGTGAACGGTTTGTGCTAAACGAACCATAGGTTCAAATATCGTTTTGGACGCACCCGATGGAACTCCTAGGTGACATGGGTCATGTGGAATCTCATTCGGTCCGTTTGGAGATGGTGTTAGTGTTGACGTAAGATAAGTGCACGGTTTGCGCTAAACGTACCATAGGTCAGATATCATTTTGGACGCACCCGATGCAACTCCTAGGTGACATGGGTCTTGTGGAATCTCGTTCGGTCCATTTGGAGATGGTGTTTGTGTTGATGTAACATAGGTGCACGGTTTGCGCTAAACGTACCATAGGCTCAGATATCGTTTTGGACGCACCTGATGGAACACCTTGGTGACGTGGGTCATGTGGAATCTCGTTCGGTACGTTTGGAGATGGTGTTAGTGTTGATGTAAGATAGGTGCACGGTTTGCACTAAACATACCATAGGCTCAGATATCGTTTTGGATGCACCCGATGGAACTCCTAGGTGATGTGGGTCATGTGGAATCTCATTCGGTCCGTTTGGAGATGGTGTTAGTGTTGATGTAAGATAGGTGGACGGTTTGCTCTAAACGTACCATAGGCTCATATATCATTTTGGACGCACCCGATGGAACTCCTAGGTGACATGGGTCATGTGGAATCTCGTTTGGTCCGTTTAGAGATGGTGTTAGTGTTGATGTAAGATAGGTGCACGGTTTGCGCTAAACATACCATAGGCTCAAATATCGTTTTGGACGCACCTGATGCAACTCCTAGGTGACGTGGGTCATGTGGAATCTTGTTCGGTACGTTTGGAGATGGTGTTAGTGTTGATGTAAGATTGGTGCACGGTTGGCACTAAACGTACCATAGGCTCAGATATCATTTTGGACGCACCCGATGGAACTCCTAGGTGACGTGGGTCATGTGGAATCTCATTCGGTCCGTTTGGAGATGGTGTTAGTGTTGATGTAAGATAGGTGCACGGTTTGCGCTAAACGTACCATAGGCTCAGATATCGTTTTGGACGCACCCGATGCAACTCCTAGGTGACGTGGCTCTTATGGAATCTCGTTCGGTCCGTTTGGAGATGGTGTTGGTGTTGACGTAAGATAGGTGCACGGTTTGCGCTAAACGTACCATAGGCTCAAATATCATTTTGGACACACCTGATGCAACTCCTAGGTGACATGGGTCTGGTGGAATCTCGTTCGGTCCATTTGGAGATGGTGTTTGTGTTGATGTAACATAGGTGCATGGTTTGCGCTAAACGTACCATAGGCTCAAATATCATTTTGGACGCACCTGATGCAACTCCTAGGTGACGTGGGTCATGTGGAATCTTGTTCGGTATGTTTGGAGATGGTGTTAGTGTTGATGTAAGATAGGTGAACGGTTTGTGCTAAACGAACCATAGGTTCAAATATCGTTTTGGACGCACCCGATGGAACTCCTAGGTGACATGGGTAATGTGGAATCTCATTCGGTCCGTTTGGAGATGGTGTTAGTGTTGACGTAAGATAGGTGCACGGTTTGCGCTAAACATACCATATGGTCAGATATCGTTTTGGACGCACCCGATGCAACTCCTAGGTGACGTGGGTCATGTGGAATCTTGTTCGGTCTATTTGGAGATGGTGTTAGTGTTGATGTAAGATAGGTGCACGGTTTGCTGCTAAACAAACCATAGGTTCAAATATCATTTTGGACGCACCCGATGGACCTCCAAGGTGACGTGGGTCATGTGGAATCTCGTTTGGTTCGTTTGGAGACGGTGTTAGTGTTGACGTAAGATACGTGCACGGTTTGCGCTAAATGTACCATATGCTTAGATATCGTTTTGGACGCACTCGATGCAACCTAATCTCATTCGGTCCATTTGGAGATGGTGTTAGTGTTGATGTAACATAGGTACATGGTTTCTGCTAAACGTACCATAGGCTCAGATATCATTTTTGACGCACCTGATGGAACTCCTTGGTGACAACGGTCATGTGGAATCTCGTTCGGTCCGTTTGGAGATGGTGTTAGTGTTGATGTAAGATAGGTGCACGGTTTGCGCTAAACGTACTATAGGCTCAGATATCATTTTGGACGCACCCGATGGAACTCCTAGGTGACATGGGCCATGTGGAATCTCGTTCGGTCCGTTTGGAGATGGTGTTAGTGTTGATGTAAGATAGGTGCACGGTTTGCGCTAAACGTACCATAGGCTCAGATATCATTTTGGACGCACCCGATGGAACTCCTAGGTGACGTGGGTCAAGTGGAATCTCGTTCGGTCCGTTTGGAGATGGTGTTAGTGTTGATGTAAGATAGGTGCACGGTTTGCGCTAAACAAACCATAGGTTCAAATATCATTTTGGACGCACCCGATGGACCTCCAAGGTGACGTGGGTCATGTGGAATCTCGTTCGGTTCGTTTGGAGACGGTGTTAGTGTTGACGTAAGATAGGTGCACGGTTTACACTAAACGTTCCATATGCTTAGATATCATTTTGGATGCACTCGATGTAACTCCTAGGTGACGTGGGTCATGTAGAATCTCGTTTGGTCCATTTGGAGAAGGTGTTAGTGTTGATGTAACATTGGTACACGGTTTTTGCTAAACGTACCATAGGCTCAGATATCATTTTGGACGCACCCGATAGAACTCCTAGGTGACATGGGTCATGTGGAATCTCGTTCGGTCCATTTGGAGATGGTGTTAGTGTTGATGTAAGATAGGTGCACGGTTTGCACTAAACGTAAAATAGGCTCAGATATCGTTTTGGACGCACCCGATGGAACTCCTAGGTGACGTGGATCATGTGGAATCTTGTTCGGTCCGTTTGGAGACGGTGTTAGTGTTGATGTAAGATAGGTGCACGGTTTGCGCTAAATATACTATAGGCTCAGATATCATTTTGGACGCACCCGATGGAACTCCTAGGTGACATGGGTCATGCTCGTTCGGTCCATTTGGAGATGGTGTTTGTGTTGATGTAACATAGGTGCATGGTTTGCGCTAAACGTACCATAGGCTCAAATATCATTTTGGACGCACCTGATGCAACTCCTAGGTGACGTGGGTCATGTGGAATCTTGTTCGGTCTGTTTGGATATGGTGTTAGTGTTGATGTAAGATAGGGGCACGGTTTGCACTAAACGTACCATAGGCTCAGATATCATTTTGGCCGCACCCGATGGAACTCCTAGGTGACATGGGTCATGTGGAATCTCGTTCGGTCCATTTGGAGATGGTGTTAGTGTTGATGTAAGATAGGTGCATGGTTTGCGCTAAACGTACCATAGGCTCAGATATCGTTTTGGACGCACCCGATGGAAGGTAGGTGACGTGGGTCATGTGGAATCTCGTTCGGTACGTTTGGAGATGGTGTTAGTGTTGATGTAAGATAGGTGCACGGTTTGCACTAAACATACCATAGGCTCAGATATCGTTTTGGACGCACCCGATGGAACTCCTAGGTGATGTGGGTCATGTGGAATCTCATTCGGTCCGTTTGGAGATGGTGTTAGTGTTGATGTAAGATAGGTGGACGGTTTGCGCTAAACGTACCATAGGCTCATATATCATTTTGGACGCACCCGATGGAACTCCTAGGTGACATGGGTCATGTGGAATCTCGTTTGGTCCGTTTAGAGATGGTGTTAGTGTTGATGTAAGATAGGTGTACGGTTTGCGCTAAACATACCATAGGCTCAAATATCGTTCAACTCCTAGGTGACGTGGGTCATGTGGAATCTTGTTCGGTACGTTTGGAGATGGTGTTAGTGTTGATGTAAGATAGGTGCATGGTTTGCACTAAACGTACCATAGGCTCATATATCGTTTTGGACGCACCCGATGGAACTCCTAGGTGACATGGGTCATGTGGAATCTCATTCGGTCCGTTTGGAGATGGTGTTAGTGTTGATGTAAGATAGGTGCACGGTTTGCGCTAAACGTACCATAGGCTCAGATATCGTTTTGGACGCACCCGATGCAACTCCTAGGTGACGTGGCTCTTATGGAATCTCGTTCGGTCTGTTTGGAGATGGTGTTGGTGTTGACGTAAGATAGGCGCACGGTTTGCGCTAAACGTACCATAGGCTCAAATATCATTTTGGACACACCTGATGCAACTCCTAGGTGACATGGGTCTGGTGGAATCTCGTTCGATCCATTTGGAGATGGTGTTTGTGTTGATGTAACATAGGTGCATGGTTTGCGCTAAACGTACCATAGGCTCAAATATCATTTTGGACGCACCTGATGCAACTCCTAGGTGATGTGGGTCATGTAGAATCTTGTTCGGTATGTTTGGAGATGGTGTTAGTGTTGATGTAAGATAGGTGAACGGTTTGTGCTAAACGAACCATAGGTTCAAATATCGTTTTGGACGCACCCGATGGAACTCCTAGGTGACATGGGTCATGTGGAATCTCATTCGGTCCGTTTGGAGATGGTGTTAGTGTTGACGTAAGATAGGTGCACGGTTTGCGCTAAACGTACCATATGGTCAGATATCGTTTTGGACGCACCCGATGCAACTCCTAGGTGACGTGGGTCATGTGGAATCTCGTTCGGTCCATTTGGAGATGGTGTTAGTGTTGATGTAAGATAGGTGCACGGTTTGCGCTAAACGAACCATAGGTTCAAATATCATTTTGGACGCACCCGATGGACCTCCAAGGTGATGTGGGTCATGTGGAATCTCGTTCGGTTCGTTTGGAGACGGTGTTAGTGTTGACGTAAGATAGGTGCATGGTTTGCGCTAAACGTACCATATGCTTAGATATCGTTTTGGACGCACTCAATGCAACTCCTAGGTGACGTGGGTCTCGTAGAATCTCGTTCGGTCTGTTTGGAGATGGTGTTAGTGTTGATGTAAGATAGGTGCACAGTTTGCGCTAAACGTACCATAGGCTCAGATATCATTTTTGACGCACCCGATGGAACTCCTAGGTGACATCGGTCATGTGGAATCTTGTTCGGTCCGTTTGGAGATGGTGTTAGTGTTGATGTAAGCTAGGTGCACGGTTTGCGCTAAACGTACTATAGGCTCAGATATCATTTTGGACGCACCCGATGGAACTCCTAGGTGACATGGGTCATGTGGAATCTCGTTCGGTCCGTTTGGAGATGGTGTTTGTGTTGATGTAACATAGGTGCACGGTTTGCACTAAACGTACCATAGGCTCAGATATCGTTTTGGACGCACCCGATGGAACTCCTAGGTGACGTGGGTCATGTGGAATCTCATTCGGTCCGTTTGGAGATGGTGTTAGTGTTGATGTAAGATAGGTGCACGGTTTGCGCTAAATGTACCATAGGCTCAGATATCATTTTGGACGCACCCGATGCAACTCCTAGGTGACATGGGTCATGTGGAATCTTGTTCGGTCCGTTTGGAGATGGTGTTAGTGTTGATGTAAGATAGGTGCACGGTTTGCACTAAACGTACCATAGGCTCAGATATCATTTTGGACGCACCCGATGGAACTCCAAGGTGACGTGGGTCATGTGGAATCTCGTTTGGTTCGTTTGGAGACGGTGTTAGTGTTGACGTAAGATACGTGCATGGTTTGCGCTAAATGTACCATATGCTTAGATATCGTTTTGGACGCACTCGATGCAAAATCTCATTCGGTCCATTTGGAGATGGTGTTAGTGTTGATGTAACATAGGTACATGGTTTCTGCTAAACGTACCATAGGCTCAGATATCATTTTTGACGCACCTGATGGAACTCCTTGGTGACATCGGTCATGTGGAATCTCGTTCGGTCCATTTGGAGATGGTGTTAGTGTTGATGTAAGATAGGTGCACGGTTTGCGCTAAACGTACTATAGGCTCAGATATCATTTTGGACGCACCCGATGGAACTCCTAGGTGACATGGGCCATGTGGAATCTCGTTCGGTCCGTTTGGAGATGGTGTTAGTGTTGATGTAAGATAGGTGCACGGTTTGCGCTAAACGTACCATAGGCTCAGATATCATTTTGGACGCACCCGATGGAACTCCTAGGTGACGTGGGTCAAGTGGAATCTCGTTCGGTCTGTTTGGAGATGGTGTTAGTGTTGATGTAACATAGGTGCATGGTTTGCGCTAAACGTACCATAGGCTCAAATATCATTTTGGACACACCTGATGCAACTCCTAGGTGACGTGGGTCATGTGGAATCTTGTTCGGTATGTTTGGAGATGGTGTTAGTGTTGATGTAAGATAGGTGAACGGTTTGTGCTAAACGAACCATAGGTTCAAATATCAGTTTTGGACGCACCCGATGGAACTCCTAGGTGACATGGGTCATGTGGAATCTCATTCGGTCCGTTTGGAGATGGTGTTAGTGTTGACGTAAGATAAGTGCACGGTTTGCGCTAAACGTACCATAGGTCAGATATCATTTTGGACGCACCCGATGCAACTCCTAGGTGACATGGGTCTTGTGGAATCTCGTTCGGTCCATTTGGAGATGGTGTTTGTGTTGATGTAACATAGGTGCACGGTTTGCGCTAAACTGTACCATAGGCTCAGATATCGTTTTGGACGCACCCTGATGGAACACCTAGGTGACGTGGGTCATGTGGAATCTCGTTCGGTACGTTTGGAGATGGTGTTAGTGTTGATGTAAGATAGGTGCACGGTTTGCACTAAACATACCATAGGCTCAGATATCGTTTTGGATGCACCCGATGGAACTCCTAGGTGATGTGGGTCATGTGGAATCTCATTCGGTCCGTTTGGAGATGGTGTTAGTGTTGATGTAAGATAGGTGGACGGTTTGCGCTAAACGTACATAGGCTCATATATCATTTTGGACGCACCCGATGGAACTCCTAGGTGACATGGGTCATGTGGAATCTCGTTTGGTCCGTTTAGGGATGGTGTTAGTGTTGATGTAAGATAGGTGCACGGTTTTCGCTAAACATACCATAGGCTCAAATATCGTTTTGGACGCACCTGATGCAACTCCTAGGTGACGTGGGTCATGTGGAATCTTGTTCGGTATGTTTGGAGATGGTGTTAGTGTTGATGTAAGATTGGTGCACGGTTGGCACTAAACGTACCATAGGCTCAGATATCGTTTTGGATGCACCCGATGGAACTCCTAGGTGACGTGGGTCATGTGGAATCTCATTCGGTCCGTTTGGAGATGGTGTTAGTGTTGATGTAAGATAGGTGCACGGTTTGCGCTAAACGTACCATAGGCTCAGATATCGTTTTGGACGCACCCGATGCAACTCCTAGGTGACGTGGCTCTTATGGAATCTCGTTCGGTCCGTTTGGAGATGGTGTTGGTGTTGACGTAAGATAGGTGCACGGTTTTGCGCTAAACGTACCATAGGCTCAAATATCATTTTGGACACACCTGATGCAACTCCTAGGTGACATGGGTCTGTGGAATCTCGTTCGGTCCATTTGGAGATGGTGTTTGTGTTGATGTAACATAGGTGCATGGTTTGCGCTAAACGTACCATAGGCTCAAATATCATTTTGGACGCACCTGATGCAACTCCTAGGTGACGTGGGTCATGTGGAATCTTGTTCGGTATGTTTGGAGATGGTGTTAGTGTTGATGTAAGATAGGTGAACGGTTTGTGCTAAACGAACCATAGGTTCAAATATCGTTTTGGACGCACCCGATGGAACTCCTAGGTGACATGGGTAATGTGGAATCTCATTCGGTCCGTTTGGAGATGGTGTTAGTGTTGACGTAAGATAGGTGCACGGTTTGCGCTAAACATACCATATGGTCAGATATCGTTTTGGACGCACCCGATGCAACTCCTAGGTGACGTGGGTCATGTGGAATCTTGTTCGGTCTATTTGGAGATGGTGTTAGTGTTGATGTAAGATAGGTGCACGGTTTGTGCTAAACAAACCATAGGTTCAAATATCATTTTGGACGCACCCGATGGACCTCCAAGGTGACGTGGGTCATGTGGAATCTCGTTTGGTTCGTTTGGAGACGGTGTTAGTGTTGACGTAAGATACGTGCACGGTTTGCGCTAAATGTACCATATGCTTAGATATCGTTTTGGACGCACTCGATGCAAAATCTCATTCGGTCCATTTGGAGATGGTGTTAGTGTTGATGTAACATAGGTACATGGTTTCTGCTAAACGTACCATAGGCTCAGATATCATTTTTGACGCACCTGATGGAACTCCTTGGTGACATCGGTCATGTGGAATCTCGTTCGGTCCGTTTGGAGATGGTGTTAGTGTTGATGTAAGATAGGTGCACGGTTTGCGCTAAACGTACTATAGGCTCAGATATCATTTTGGACGCACCCGATGGAACTCCTAGGTGACATGGGCCATGTGGAATCTCGTTCGGTCCGTTTGGAGATGGTGTTAGTGTTGATGTAAGATAGGTGCACGGTTTGCGCTAAACGTACCATAGGCTCAGATATCATTTTGGACGCACCCGATGGAACTCCTAGGTGACGTGGGTCAAGTGGAATCTCGTTCGGTCCGTTTGGAGATGGTGTTAGTGTTGATGTAAGATAGGTGCACGGTTTGCGCTAAACAAACCATAGGTTCAAATATCATTTTGGACGCACCCGATGGACCTCCAAGGTGACGTGGGTCATGTGGAATCTCGTTCGGTTCGTTTGGAGACGGTGTTAGTGTTGACGTAAGATAGGTGCACGGTTTACACTAAACGTCCATATGCTTAGATATCATTTTGGATGCACTCGATGTACTCCTAGGTGACGTGGGTCATGTAGAATCTCGTTTGGTCCATTTGGAGAAGGTGTTAGTGTTGATGTAACATTGGTACACGGTTTTTGCTAAACGTACCATAGGCTCAGATATCATTTTGGACGCACCCGATGGAACTCCTAGGTGACGTGGGTCAAGTGGAATCTCGTTCGGTCCGTTTGGAGATGGTGTTAGTGTTGATGTAACATAGGTGCATGGTTTGCGCTAAACGTACCATAGGCTCAAATATCATTTTGGACACACCTGATGCAACTCCTAGGTGACGTGGGTCATGTGGAATCTTGTTCGGTATGTTTGGAGATGGTGTTAGTGTTGATGTAAGATAGGTGAACGGTTTGTGCTAAACGACCATAGGTTCAAATATCGTTTTGGACGCACCCGATGGAACTCCTAGGTGACATGGGTCATGTGGAATCTCATTCGGTCCGTTTGGAGATGGTGTTAGTGTTGACGTAAGATAAGTGCACGGTTTGCGCTAAACGTACCATAGGTCAGATATCATTTTGGACGCACCCGATGCAACTCCTAGGTGACATGGGTCTTGTGGAATCTCGTTCGGTCCATTTGGAGATGGTGTTTGTGTTGATGTAACATAGGTGCACGGTTTGCGCTAAACGTACCATAGGCTCAGATATCGTTTTGGACGCACCTGATGGAACACCTTGGTGACGTGGGTCATGTGGAATCTCGTTCGGTACGTTTGGAGATGGTGTTAGTGTTGATGTAAGATAGGTGCACGGTTTGCACTAAACATACCATAGGCTCAGATATCGTTTTGGATGCACCCGATGGAACTCCTAGGTGATGTGGGGTCATGTGGAATCTCATTCGGTCCGTTTGGAGATGGTGTTAGTGTTGATGTAAGATAGGTGGACGGTTTGCTCTAAACGTACCATAGGCTCATATATCATTTTGGACGCACCCGATGGAACTCCTAGGTGACATGGGTCATGTGGAATCTCGTTGGTCCGTTTAGAGATGGTGTTAGTGTTGATGTAAGATAGGTGCACGGTTTGCGCTAAACATACCATAGGCTCAAATATCGTTTTGGACGCACCTGATGCAACTCCTAGGTGACGTGGGTCATGTGGAATCTTGTTCGGTACGTTTGGAGATGGTGTTAGTGTTGATGTAAGATTGGTGCACGGTTGGCACTAAACGTACCATAGGCTCAGATATCATTTTGGACGCACCCGATGGAACTCCTAGGTGACGTGGGTCATGTGGAATCTCATTCGGTCCGTTTGGAGATGGTGTTAGTGTTGATGTAAGATAGGTGCACGGTTTGCGCTAAACGTACCATAGGCTCAGATATCGTTTTGGACGCACCCGATGCAACTCCTAGGTGACGTGGCTCTTATGGAATCTCGTTCGGTCCGTTTGGAGATGGTGTTGGTGTTGACGTAAGATAGGTGCACGGTTTGCGCTAAACGTACCATAGGCTCAAATATCATTTTGGGACACACCTGATGCAACTCACTAGGTGACATGGGTCTGTGGAATCTCGTTCGGTCATTGGAGATGGTGGTTTGTGTTGATGTAACATAGGTGCATGGTTTGCGCTAAACGTACCATAGGCTCAAATATCATTTTGGACGCACCTGATGCAACTCCTAGGTGAACGTGGGTCATGTGGAATCTTGTTCGGTATGTTTGGAGATGGGTTAGTGTTGATGTAAGATAGGTGAACGGTTTGTGCTAAACGAACCATAGGTTCCAAATATCGTTTTGGACGCACCCGATGGAACTCCTAGGTGACATGGGTAATGTGGAATCCTCATTCGGATCCGTTTGGAGATGGTGGTTAGTGTTGACGTAAGATAGGTGCAGCGGTTTGCTGCTAAACGTACCATATGGTCAGATACGTTTTGGACGCACCCGATGCAACTCCTAGGTGACACTGGGTCATGTGGAATCTCGTTCGGTCCATTTGGATGATGGTGTTAGGTGTTGATGCTAAGATAGTAGGTGCATGGTTTGCGCTCTAAACGACCATCGGTTTCAAATATCATTTTGGACGCCAGCCTGATGGACCCTCCAAGGTGTGACATGTGGTACTATGTGGAATCTCGTCAGGTTCTGTTTTGGAGCACGTGTGTTAGTGTTGACGTCAGATTAGGTGCACGGTTTGCGCTAAATGTACCATATGCTTAGATATCGTTTGGACGCACTCGATGCAAAATCTCATTCGGTCCATTTGGAGATGGTGTTAGTGTTGATGTAACATAGGTACATGGTTTCTGCTAAACGTACCATAGGCTCAGATATCATTTTTGACGCACCTGATGGAACTCCTTGGTGACAACGGTCATGTGGAATCTCGTTCGGTCCGTTGGAGATGGTGTTAGTGTTGATGTAA
>NW_027098342.1:0-60000 GCF_019320115.1 Miscanthus floridulus | reverse complement strand
TACTAATGTTTATGATACATCAATTAATATTAGAGATTTCTCTTAATATTATTACATTTTATATTGTCGAATATTTACAGTATATCCATTTGGAATATATTGAGACTATTTCCTGCATAAATTTAGTTAAGCATAAAATTAGTTTTGACATTGACCTGATGGAATTTCCAAGGTGCGGCATGGGACTTGCAAAAATTCTCCTGAATTTTAGCTTCTTTTCAAGTGATGGTTATTACGTATATTTTATGTTAGATTTGCAGCTTTAGTTCATTCCCATTTCTACATGCATAATTTTGCAATTTTCGTATCCGAGAATAAAAACTCCATTAGACAAACCACAAATCGAATAAAATCTGACTTATGTCAGCACAAGTACAATTAACAATCTAATTGTTTTTATAGTGAGAGAAGGACAAAAAAAATTGATATGTTATGGATAAATCATGTAGCTGCAAGCCCCAGCTACTAGCCTACTACCCTACGAGGCTGACAGCAGGCTGCATGATCGCTGAAAAACCAACAATCCAAGACCTCCAGGCACTGCGGGCAGCACCAGTACTCCGCAGGGGTGCATACGTCGTTTGAACTTTGAACAGAGGGCGTGATTGGTTGCTTTAGTGAAGGGGAGTCGGGATATAGAGCCGGTCTAGGATGGTGAGATGCATGCTTAAATTGTGCACTCAGTCGTGTTTGGTTGTTTTTGTTGTTGGTCCAGTACGAGATGAGATCATGTTTGGTTGTATGCATGGATGTGAGTTTTGAGTGTATGACATATGGGTCCCTGGCCATGCGTCGCACCACACCACCCCGGCTCGCATGGGAAGCCTGATTTCTGCGTACGCTGCGAGCTTGCACCAGGCGGCTCAAATGCACGGTCCGGTGCATCGATTTCGTTCAGCACAGACAACCAAACATAGAGATAGTACATGACATGGTGTCAGATGATGTTTTGGACGGCTCCATCGGGGCTACCAATCATGCCCTATAAAAATTCAGGCGGGAATTGTCAAAAGCTAACTACGTCGTCTGAACAGACTACAAAATTCAGACGACCGGTAGATAGGAATTGCCTAACTGGAAATGTCTCGGTAGCCGCCGGTAGGTACGAGACCACGAGAGAGAATTTTTTTTCTCTCGAATACGCACGAGTGTGCGTATCATTGTATTAGCAGATAGATGCCGTTCCCGGCTGGCAGAGAGAGAAGTATTCTCCTGTGTCCGTCCCCAGCCCGCACCGCGCCGGGATCGACCCTGTCCTGTCCAACGGGCATACTGACTGCGCAGAAACCGCGACGACATGTCGTGACCTCACTGCTTGCGTTGCCTGCCGCGCGCGAGCGGCGGAGCAGCAGAAAACTAAACAACCCGCAATACATATATAAGGCTCTTCTGTTGAGCTTCTGATTCGCATCAGTAAACCATCATCTGCTTTGTCAAGCTTAGTGGCCAGAGGTTGCAAAAAGAGCAATCAATCACGAGTTACTAGTAAGCAGAGGCAGCAGGCTGTACGTGATCCATTGCATTGCATTGCGAGTTGGAGAAGCGTGCGGTGATGGCGGACCGGCGGAGCAATGGCGGCTCGCCCCCTCGCTGGAGCTTCGCGTCTCAAAGCAGCCATTTTGCGGCGATGATGAGAGGAGGAAGCTACGCGCCCCCGAGCCTCTGGCGCCCGTCGGCGGTCGGTGGTGCCGCCCTGTCAGTGTCCACACCGCCGCTGGCAGCGGTTGTGGCCTCAGCGCCCGCCGAGAAGAAGAAGAAGAACTTCGCCGCGGACTTCCTGCTGGGCGGGGTGTCGTCGTCGGTGTCCAAGACCGTGGCGGCGCCGATCGAGCGCGTCAAGATGCTGCTGCAGAACCAGGACGAGCTGATCCGCACGGGCAGGCTGTCGGAGCCGTACAGGGGCATCGGCGACTGCTTCGGCCGCACCGTCCGGGACGAGGGCGTCCTGTCGCTGTGGCGCGGGAACACCACCAACGTGATCCGCTACTTCCCCACGCAGGCCCTCAACTTCGCGTTCAAGGACTACTTCAAGGCGCTCTTCAACTTCAGCAGGGACAGGGACGGCTACTGGAGGTGGTTCGCCGGGAACATCGCCTCGGGAAGCGCCGCGGGGGCCACGTCGTTGCTCTTCGTCTACTCCCTCGACTACGCCAGGACGCGCCTCACCAACGACTACAAGGCGGCGGCCGCCAAGGGCGGCGGCGAGAGGCAGTTCACGGGCCTCGTCGACGTCTACCGGAAGACGCTCCGGTCCGACGGCGTCGCGGGGCTCTACCGAGGGTTCAACGTCTCGGTGGTCGGGATCGTCGTCTACCGGGGCCTCTACTTCGGCATGTACGACTCCTTCAAGCCCGTCCTGCTCACGGGGAAGCTGCAGGACAACTTCTTCGCGAGCTTGGCGCTCGGATGGATGATCACCAATGGCGCCAACCTCGCCTCTTACCCGCTCGACACTGTCCGGAGAAGGATGATGATGACCTCGGGGGAGGCCGTCAAGTACAAGAGCTCCATGGACGCCTTCGCCCAGATCGTCAGGAACGAGGGCCCCAAGTCGCTCTTCAAAGGCGCCGGCGCCAACGTCCTACGCGCCATCGCCGGCGCTGGCGCGCTTGCTGGCTACGACCAGCTGCAGCTCATCTTCTTTGGCAAGAAGTACGGCTCAGGTGGCGCCTAAACAATAAACAGGGAGGGATTCATTTCAGTAAAACTCAATGATTAGATGGATGATGACGAAAAGGACATTTGATTCCTAATATATCGTTTTTTTTACAGATTCAAATATTTGTACAGCTCTAAATTCACAATAAGAAGCATTCAGAATGCTTCCATTTGTTCGCTCTGATTGATTTTTTAAAATTCTGTTTGTAAGATTGCAGTGATGTAATAAGTACTCTCAGAAAATAAAGAGGGAACTCAAGTTGCCTGCAAGTGTTCACTGTTATCAACTTTACAGAGGCATCAGCGAACTCTGCTGACAAAATTCAGAGGAACCAACTCTTATCAGCACAAAGCCAGCCTGCCAAACAGAGTAGCTGTTCTATGCTACATCTTCCTGAACCCGAAGCCAGACAGATCAGGTTCTCAGTCTCAGGGCAGCGAACTATAAGCTTGGCTTCTGAAATCTGCATATGCCACAAGATGCCATGCCGTCTCCTGTGCATATGCAGTCAGTATGACTGCGGTCCACCAAAGATTGGCCTCATGAACCTGTCATCGAACTTCCTCCAGTAGATGTGAACCGTGTGGACAGGCCTCTCCAGCATCATAGATAAGCTCCTCTTGGCCTGCTCCAAGACAATACCGCTGCCTGACGTGCCTTCATCAGCCGATAGAAACGGCAGGGTGAAGTCATCCTTTGGGGAGTTGCTGCCTGTGCTATGGCCTCTGGACAGCGCCCTCGAGTGACGCGGGAGCATGGCACTAATGAGGGGTCTGGTCAGGAAGCCAAACACCTGAAATCATGGCCAAGTTTCAGCTTTCTCAAGTCTTCAACTATGAACTGATGGCATGAACTCTGCATTCACATGTTGCCAGGTCCCTTAATTAAGATACCAACCAGAGTGGTGAAGAATACGACAACGATTGTGCTGGTGATGATGATGGCATGAACTGGATCCGATGTTACACCTGAGAATGTGAACTATAATAATACATACAAGGTTGATAAGTCAACAATTACCTTCAAATCAGATATAGTTTCTTCCAGAAAATATTTATATAGTCAACCAAAAGACAATAGCTAGCAAAAACGTCATATGCTTGATCATTTCCGTGAATTGGGTCCCAAGGCATGGTGGATCATTGTTGTTGGTTTTTCTCGTGATGCCTTGGATAAGGATAATCTCACCCAAGCGCAAGAGGATTGCTTACAACTTGATCATCGTGCTCTTTATTATCTAATGTGTGCTTTACATGATGAAGTTTTTAAACGTGTGTGGGATTTGGAGAATGCTCATGATATGTGGATGGCACTCCAAGCCTTCTATGGTGATCTCTCCACAAGTGATGATGGAAAATTCAAGAAGGAGGATGATCCCAAGAAGAAGGCACATGAGTGTGTTGAGCATAACCACAATTCGGTGATTGTGGAAGATTGCTCCACCTTATGGTCAAGTGATGATGATGATCGATCAACTACAAGTTCACTTGACAAGGTTGATAATGATGCCACAAGTGTTGCACATGAAGATCCTACCCCATGCACACTTGATGGTGATGATGATTCATGCTCGAGCCATGATGATAATGCTACTACAAGCTCTCCATCTACATCACCACATTGCTTCATGTCACAAGGTGACACTAAGGTATCAAATGATAATGTGGTTGATCATGTTGATTCATATGATGAGCTTGTTAGTAGACTTGCTAGCATGACCATGTCTTTAGAAAATGAGAAAGCTAAAGCATTGAAATTAGAAAATAAAAACTCATTTCTAAAGAACTCTTGTGAAGAACATAAGAAATTGCTTAATGCTTATAAATCTTCACTTGATGAGCTTAAATTGAATCATGAGACACTTCTTGCATCTCATGATGAATTATTAGAAAAACAAGCTTCTCTCATTAAAGTGTTTACAAAGAAACTTAAAAATAATGAGAACTCATCATATGGGTCAAAAGATCAATTGCAAAATGTTGCTAAACCTTGTGATGTAGAAAAGAAGCATGTATCCACCTCTTGTGATGATTTAGATATGCCATGCTCTTCACATATAGATGCTTGTTCTATTTCTATGTCTTGTATGACTAACACTTTGAAGGAGAACAATGAGCTAAAAAATGAAGTGAAGAAATTGAGCAATAAGTTAGAGAGGTGCTACAACTCAAAAGTCACCTTTGAGCACATATTGAAGACTCAAAGAATCTATGGTGTCAAGTGTGGCCTTGGCTTCGAAAAGAAGATGACAAAGGGCGAAAGAAAGAGAGAAAGAAAGATAAAGAAGCTACATCAAAGAAAGCTCTCTCACACCATGTGCTACCGGTGTCATGAAGCGGGACACCTTGCAAATGGTTGCCCCAACATTGAGAAGCTCAAGATGATGAAAGAAGAAGAGAGGCTAAAGCATGTCAAGTGCTTCAAGTGCCGCACTTGGGATCATCTTACCTCAATGTGCCCAACCAAGCAATTGGTGAAGCAACAAGTGAAGCCTCAACCAAAGCCACAAGTTGAGCAAGAGAAGACACCCCAAGTTCAAATCAAGATCAACCATGAAGATGGTGGTGATTTGATGATAAAGAAGAAGAAAACAAGAAGGGGTGGAAAGTCAAGGCATCCAATGCAAACTCAAGATGCCAAGATGATGAGCAAGAATAAAGATGAGAAGAAAGATTTTGCTCACATCAAGTGCTTCAAGTATGGAAGTACGGGACACTTTGCCTCTAAGTGTCCTAACAAGCTTGAGAACAAGGCTCAAGCAATCCATAAGAGGCAAGGCAATGAGAAGCACCTCATGAGCAAGGAAGAGAAGGCTCAATCAAAGAGAAAGTGCTACTCATGCCGGGAAAGGGGACACATGGCACATTCATGTCCCCTAGGTAAAATTTCTAAGCCTATTTCATTTGATGATCATGATATGCTTAGAAAGGATGGAAATGGTACCTCTATGATTGCCATTGTAAAACATCCCGCTACTCATACTAAGGCTATGCCTAAGTATGTTGCTCCTAACTTGAGAGGACCTAAAGTTGTTTGGGTACCATCAAAAAGTGGATGAATGTGTAGGTACCATTGGCATTGGAGGCTTGATTCAATTGTCTTCATAGTGATCATCATATGTTGAATCAAGATATGAAGCTTAGTGCACATCCAATCCCAATGCCATGACAAATTAAATGAAGTCCAAACATGCTACAACATACAAGTGTAAATTTTAAGTTGTTGGTGATTCATTGGATATATTTGATGACTTGCAAATTATTGAGTTGAAACTTGCTAGTTGGATGATCATGAGCTAACCAAGGTATATCTCTTGTTGATCATTTCATTTGGGTGCATATGAGTTGATTGAATTAGATAAATATGCAATGTTGCTTGCTATGAGGTGTTTGAATAGATTAGCAATCAAGTTTGGATTGATTTGTGTTGGATAAATTCATTAGATGACATTTAGTAAGTGATTTGAATGGATATATGTCTTATGGAAGTATTCAAACAAGTTAGTATCAAGTTTGATTCATATTTGATGAAGTATAGCTCAATTGCTTGAAATCTGTCCAATATTCAAAATCTGAGCTAGCTGTGATCATAGCCATGTTTGAGTAATCAAATCTTATTGGATTGGCATGAAAATTTGTGTACATGCTCTAGACTTATGGTATGAGATTCTGTAGAAATTTCATGGAAATTGGATAAGAAATGCTTCGGTTTTGGAGTGGTTCTTGTCAGCTATAGTGCAACAGTTTTCAGCATGTAGCAGTGGTGGATGAATTAAAATTTGGCAGTTCATATGAGATCAAATGAAGCTAAAATTTTTATGGATGCTAGATAACTTAGTGAAGCTCATCTCCACCAAATTTCGTGGTATTTGGATTTGTACTTTGGGATATATGCTTATTTCTTTGAAGGGTACAAAATCTGCCAGAAAAGTGACAAGTATTGGATTGATCTAGAGTCACTTTGATTGAAAGGTCCTCAAGTTGGAAACATGTTTACAAGTGATTGAGTACTCAAGATAAAGATCAAGATCAAACTCAAGTTGGAATTGAAGTTTAAGTTCTAGATATTATTGGAAATCATTTGGTAGAAAGAAAAGGACTTAAACAAGAAGAAAGAAAAGGACTTAAAGAAGGAATCAAGGTTACTCATCAAGTTAAGTCCATCACTTGGATCAATCAATCAAGTTATTTCAAGTGAGTATCAAGAATGGTTCTTAGAGAAAGGTCACTTCTCCCTAGTGTAGGGGCTTGCCGCCTATGTGTAGGTAAACCAAGTGTGGTACTTGGAAGGCTAACATGGAAGTGGTGATCCGAGGAACATTTGAGATGCTTAGGTGAAGCAATCAAAAGGATTGATCAAGAAAAGCAAGCAACACCCAAAAGAGAGCTAGTCATGATATTTCAAGTGGTATTCTCATATTGATGCTCTCATGCAAGCTAAGATCAAAAGATGAAGCAAGTCAACCACAACAAGAAAGTGCACTTGATCATAAGTGGTATTCATTTTATATGGGTGAAGAATGAGATTCAAATTGGTATCTATCGGTCTTCACCAAGCTTATAATTGGACTTCGTATTGCTATTGGAGTAATGAATTGGAATCTATGTGACTATCCTCTACTCCAACATAGCAAAGGTATCATTGTAATGTGCATGATCATTTCATCCCTTACTAGTATGCGGTTAGTGCATATAGTACATGCTTCATAGGATCATGCATTACAAATGAAATGTTTTAAATTCATAGCCTACCACTATTGCTTGAATGATTACTTGATCTAGTGGTTAGTACATGAATTTGTTCATGAGCTAGTGAACCCAAGTACTTGACTTAATTTGGATTGCTAATAAGTGACAAGTACAACATTGACAAGATAACCCTTAAAAGAGGTGTGAAGAAGCTTGTCATTGGTTCAAACCGGACTTGAAAGCTTAAGCAAATCAATTTAGTTCAAGTCACATAAGAAGCTCATGATAATGATAAGAATACAAGCACAAGACAACAATGCAAATGGATATCTAGTTTGTATGTTTTAACTCACAAGTGATATCCTATAAGTGGTACTCATGAAGATAGTAAATGTTCAAGAAATGGTCTTTATTGATAAATCAAATAAGTGGTTCCATACTAGAAGATTCTTTCAAATGGTATTCACTTCCTACAAGTGGTATCTATACATAGTATCAATCATGCAAGATGATGGTTCCACAAGTGATCCTCAACTTTAAGTGATCATCAAATAAAGAATGCATCCCTCACCTACAAGAGCTTAAGTGAAATAAAATGGATGACCCATACATAGAATGATAAGATACAAGTAGTACAAGTTGCAAATTCTAAATGGTATCTACATGTGGTGTCATTCCAATATTCAAGTAATGTCCATCAAAAATGTAAAATTCTAGTCTCAACCATCTACCCCAAAGTGCATACCTTTGCATCAATGAGAAGCACACCTTTTATGGAAATTGATGACAAAGGGGGAGAGATTGTACAAAGATATGTAAGCTTAATTGAATGGGGGAGAGATTGTACAATGGGAGAGATAAGATACAAAAGAAATAGAGGTTGGACATGGACAAAGAGGGAGCAACATTGAAGAAAAGAGATGGATCAAAATTCTTGGACAAGAGAAGCACACAAGTAGGGGGAGCAAGCTCATGAACTTTGATTGATTGCATTTGATATGTGCATAATCATGTGCTTGCTTGCATTGCATAAGTTTTTAAAATTCAATATGCATGCTTGTGTGGTGTATGCTAGTTGTAGAACTTGGATGATGATTTGATAACTAACATGCATAGGATGATAGCTAGACACTTGGTACATTCTTTAAGTAATGCTAGTACCTTGATTTTAATGTTGATCTCATGAGGTATCTAGTGCTTTTATTTCCAAGTGATATCTAGCTAACCATGGTGCTAAGGATGAACTTAAAGGTGCAACTATGATTGGTACACGCTTCAAAGGTTTATTCTATACACCTTAGCATCATTTTGTAGTATTTACTCTCCCACAATTTCAATCTATACATATGTGCAAGCTTCAAATTAAATACACTAGCACATATGTAGGGGGAGCTAATACTACCATTTCGGGTTTGTGGTACTTGTCCAAAATCATTTTCACATGGTAAAATTGCTTGGGCAAGCAACATGAATCCAAAAGAGCTTAATTTCCATATCTTTGTAGAGTTGTCATCAATTACCAAAAAGGGGGAGATTGAAAGGTCCTTGTTGGTTTTGGTAATTGAGTGACAACCTAGGTGGACTAATTGTGTTTATGTGAGATACACAGGTGATTAGTCCACAGGTACATGTGTGTGAGCAACATATGCCATGAAGGTGAAAATGGCTTGGAGATGTTGCAAAGCTCACACATGTGATGATGAAGGAGCTTATTGCACATGAGACATGACATTGAGTCATGTGATCAAGGTGGAGAAGATCAAGACAAGACTTGGCTTGATGGACCGGTTGCAAGCGTGAAGGGCAAGTCGGAGGCTTTGGAGTGATGGACCGCGTGGCGGTGAAGCTTGAGCAAGACTTGGCGCCGATGGACGATGACAACGGTGAAGAGCAAGTAAAGTCAAGATCGATGAACCAATATGATCATGTGATGATATGAAGTGGATCATATCATTGTTGATCGTGTTGGTGCATGTGTTGCATCAACATTGGAGGAGATGGAATGGAATGCGCAAGGCAAAGGTATAACCTAGGGCATTTCATTTCACCGGTCATAGGTATGTAGAGAAGTTTATGACCGGGTTTAGGATAGATGGCCGTACTATCAAGAGGAGCAAACTTGTTTGCATATCAGTCATCTAGTGCCACTCGAGTGATCTAACTTTGCATTGTCGCTAGGATCGAGTGGCGTGGCAAGTTGAGTGGCTAACATCCTTTGGGAAATGATTGTGAAAATGCTAACATACATACACATGGTGGTGTACACTTGGTGGTGTTGGCACATTTACAAAGGAGGTGGAGTTTGCAGGGGTGAGAGGGGCGCTTTCGGGAAAATGGAGTGTCTATTTTCTATTGCGCCGGATGCAAATTCTTGTGGTTAGCACACTTGAGCAAGGGTGAAGAAAATGGAGGGGATGCCAGCGTTGGTCAAGTGACCGGACGCTGGATCCAAATGCACCGGACGCTGACTGCCTGCGTCCAGTCACGCTGACATGGAGTATAGCAGTAGCTGGAGAGTGACCAGACGCTGGTGCTGCGTCCGATCGCGTTCGACCGGACGCGTCCGGTCATGCTCGGGAGCTTACTGGAAATGACCGGACGCTGAGGGTCCTGCGTCCGGTCAGTTGTAGCTGCTGCGTCCGGTCAGGTCAAGTGACCGTTGGAATCGGGACACGTGGTCGTCTGCGGGCGACCGAACGCTGAGGTCCAGCGTCCGGTCAACACGACCGGAGCGTCCGGTCGGCCCGACCGTTGCCCAGTGAAGGGGTAACGGCTAGTTTAGCCCTTGGGGCTATAAATAGAAGTGGCCCTCGGCCATGGCTGGTGCTGAGCACCTCAAGGGACTTAGTGTCCATGCTTGTGAGTGCTTGGGAGCCCTCCATCACACATATACTTGATAGTGATCATTCGATTGTGTGAGTGAGCGATTCTAGTGCGATTGCATCGTGAGGTTGCATCGAGTGGCACTAAGTGATCGAGTTGCAAGCCGGTGGTGCTTGTTACTCTTGGAGGTTGCCACCTCCTAGACGGCTTGGTGGTGGTCTCCGTCGAAGCGCGCAAGAAGCTTGTGTGGCGCTCCGGAGAAGTGCTTGTGAGGGGCACTTGTGCTCGCCCCGCGGGAGTCGCGAAGAGCAACATTAGTAAAGCGTGTCATTGAGCTACCCTCACTCAAGGGGTAGGTTCTTGCGGCGTCCGACGTGCGGGCTTGGCGGGTGATGCCAATTAGCCGCCGAACCACCAAGTGAGCGGTCGACACAACGGGGACTAGCGTGTTGGCAAACACGTGAACCTCGGGAGAAAAATCATCGTGTCAACCTTGTTCTTCCCGTTGGTTTGCATCTCCGTTACACAAGCTTGCGTTTACTTTCATATACATTACGCTTGTGTTGTTGCTTTTGTAATTAGATAGCTTTTGTAGCTTGCTAATTACCTTCTTGCTTGTGTAGCATAGAAGTAGCTCCCTTGTGTGGCTAATTTGATTTTAGTAACCTTGTTAGTCACATTGCTTAGTTTGTGTAGCTAAGTATTTGCGCTCTCTAATTAGGCATTGGTTGCCTTGTTATTGAGCATTGCTAGTGAGCATCGTTAGCTTTGTGCTTTTGCTTACTAGCATGTGTAGGAGCTCTCTTGTTGCTTAACGTACTAGTAGCATAGGTTTGTGTGACCTTGCTCCTAGAATTGTTTAGGAGAGCTCTAGCTAGCCCGGCACCTTAGTTGCATAATTAGTATCTTTGCAAGGTGCTAGTGAACATATATAGTGGGGGTATAGTCTTGGCTAGACCGTTAGTTTTAATTCCGCATTTGTATCGGTTAGCCGACGCGATTAATTTTAGAAAAGACTATTCACCCCCCTCTAGTCCGCCATCTCGACCCTTCACAAGTATGAAGCATGACCTATGTTATCATAGCAACTAATGGTATTCTTACTCTTAATACCAACTTACTCTATATATAATAAAACAAGTAGTACTTAGCTTATTCTATTTATCAACGTACTCTAGGGTTATAAAAATTATAGTAAGCACATAATAATCTCATGAGTCTACTGTAAAAATTTTATGGCTAAAGCTATCACCGGTTTGCCACAAAAATTCCTACAAATATTAGGCTTTTCAATTTGAATTTATGAACCTATCATTGTAATATCTAACTATAATCTAACTACACTAACAGATAGATGGCATTTTTGTGAGCCTAACAAATTTTGTTTCACTATTTTTGGACATCTATAGAATTTACTACAAATTATCAAAGTTTAGCTCAAAACTAAATTGAATAAACATTTACTACTTTACTGAAAATTGAAAAACCGATTTCTATCGTTGCGGCCCACAATGCGAACGGCTCGGCCCACTCACTCGGCCACATACGCGGGGTTGCTTTGGTTCACGGTAAGCACGGCGATGACGTCCCCGGCGACTTGCTGCTCCACCGACGAAATTGCTACACGAGCAAGGCAACCAAATCAATCACGACGCAAGGCACCGCTCAATTGAAACAATGGAGGACAGTGCGGCGTCTTGACCGAGCACCCGCCTCGATGGCCATGGCGGGTCGCCGTGGGGAAAACACCCCACATTACCTCACTAGAGGACGAAAGCTCCTCGGGTGGACTCCGATCGTAGGCTAACCACCCGAGATAGTTGTGTGCACGGTTAATTGGAAAGAGGTGGACTATGCAAGGCCAATTGCTTGGACGACGCCGTTCGGACTTATGGCGGCCGGCGATGGGTGAAAACTTAAATTAGGGACGGACACCATATGACAACAGCGGTGGCAAGTCTGGCACGACTGTTGGACTCCAAACCGACCTCCAGACGTGCGCAATTACCATCTAGGGCAAGCTGTGTGGTTAGGCCTTGGCGTGGCTTGGCCAGCCGACGACATGACATAAATGTGGTGTGGCGCAGTCAGGGAAAGCAACAGCATGGCATTGCATCACGCGTAGACGTGAAGGCGAAGGTAGGCAGGGCAAGCCCACGCACATGCAGTCGAAGGTCAACGAGAGCAGTAGCCGCGCGACAGCGACGGTCGACGCGCAGCGCGACCGGGGTGCAGCTCGACGTGATGGCGAGCAGCGGGGCTCAGGCGGGCGCGACGGAGGGGCAGAGCAGCCAGGATTGCCGGTCCCAGCGTGCGCATGTGCGAGCGAGTAGCGTGCCAAATGCGGCAATGGCGGTGCAGCCTGCGCGGTGGTGCACGTGGGCGCGCTTGAGTGAGCGGCGACACCAGTCGAGTCACCGCGCCCAGACACCGAAGCTGACCGGGAACGTGACTTGCACGCATTTTAAAGCTGCTAAAAAAGCCAACTCGATGATCCAGTAGCTACACCACCTATTTTACGCTCTAGCTGGTATATCAGGCTACTAAAAGAAACCCTAAAACCATGCCACTACTTAACCAGATCATCCTATAAAAATTATCAAACTCAGCTTCGTCGACCCATTTTCAGACTTAAGAAAAGTGACTAAGTTTTGATCGGTTTTGCGTCAACTTCAATTTCTAGGCTACCAATTAAGCTAGCTAGTGACTCCCGTTCTCGCCCGCGAGTATTTCACCGTCACCTACGAAGTTTGTACTACAAACTTTACTAAAGTTTCGCATATGCGTTCTATAGCATTTCAACGTAGCAACTAACTATCAGAACCAGAGAGAAGGTGGGGGTAATGCTTCAATATATAGCTCTCTTGTTCCTATGTGGCCTCATCCTCAGAGTGGTTTTGCCACTACACCTTGTGGAACTTTACCACACTGTTCTTGGTCACTCTTTCCTTTTCATCCAGGATTTTTACAGGGTGCTCAACATAAGTCAAATCAGGCTGGAGTGGAAGTCCTTCAACTTCTACAGCTTCATCAAGTACCCGCAGACATTTTTTCAACTGTAAGACGTGAAACACATCATGTACTGCAGACAAAATATCAGGGAGCTGGAGACGATACACCACTGGGCCACACTGTGCCAAAACCTTATAGGGACCCACATATCAGGGAGCTAGCTTGCTATGGACACCAAACCGATGCACCCCTCTCATAGGAGACACCTTGAGATACACATAATCCCCAACTTCAAACTGCAAAGGCCTTCTTCGCTTGTCCGTATAAGCCTTCTGTCGGCTTTGAGCTACCTTCAAGAGACTCCGAATAATGGTGACTTGCTCTCGAGCCTCTTTGATGAATTCTGGCCCAAAGTATCCACGGTCTCCCCACTTCAACCCAGTTAAGCGGTGTCCTACACTTCTTGCCATATAGAGCTTCAAATGGTGCCATGCGAATGCTCTCTTGGTAGCTATTATTGTAAGAAAATTCAGCTAACTTTAGGCATTCATCCCACTTATCAGGAAAAGAAAATGGCACAAGCTCGCAACATATCCTTGAGCACATGGTTCACCCTTTTAGTCTGACCATAAGTTTGTGAATGATATGCTGAGCTCCTGAGGAGACGAGTACCAAGACAGTGTTGCAATTGCTCCCAGAAATGAGAGACAAAAACTGACGCTCTATCAGAAATGATAGTAAGGGGGACTCCGTGTAGGGTCACAATCCGATCAAAACATATGTCCGCATACTTGGCTGTATATTTAGTGTCCACCGGAATAAAATGAGCAGACTTAGTTAGACGGTCCACAATGACCCAAATAGAATCATAGCCCTTGGATGTATGGGGCAAACCCACCACAAAGTCCATGGAGATATCTTCCCACTTCCAAATAGGAATGGGCAAGGGCTGCAAATTTCCTAGAGTACGCATATGATCTGCTTTAACTTGCCCATAGGTGTTGCATTCTGCGATGTACTGGGTGATGTCCTACTTCATGTTAGACCACCAATACAAGTGGCGCAGATCATGGTACATCTTGTTGCTGCCAGGATGAATAGACAACTTTGAATGATGGGCTTCACTCAAAATCTTCCTTCTCAGCTCCTCATTGGATGGAACCACCAGTCTATCCTTGTATCTCACTACTCCATGCTCATCAACACTAAAGTGAGGGCCACGCCCTTCGGCAATCAATTTCCTGATGTGCGAAATTTCTTCAGGATCTTGCCTTTGCTCCAGAATAATCTGCTCCAGTAAGTCTGAGGTCAATGCAATGTGAGCCAACACCTCTGCATGGTTGAGAGACAATGGTGTTTCCTCAACCTGATGTGACTTTCGGCTCAAAGCATCAGCTACAACATTGGTATTTCCTCGGTGATAATGGACATCCAAGTTATAATCCTTTATCAATTCTAACCATCTCCTTTGCCTCATATTCAGCTCAGACTGAGTGAAAGTATACTTGAGGCTCTTATGGTCTGTAAAAATATGCACTTTGTTGCCCAACAGATAGTGACTCTAAATCTTTAGAGTGTGGACCACAACAGCCAACTCTAAGTCACGAGTGGGGTAATTTACTTCGTGCTTTTTTAGTTGGCGCGAAGCATAAGCTATCACACGCCAATCTTGCATAAGCACACATCCCAACCTTGTCTTTGAGGCATCACAATATACATCAAAGGGTCTATTAATATCTGGTTGGGCCAACACAGGAGCAGTTGTCAGAAATGTCTTCAAAGCTTGGAAGGCTTCTTCATAGGCTAGGCTCCAGTCAAACTTGGCTTCTTTTTGGAGCAGCTTGGTCATCGACTGAGCTATGTTGGAGAAATCTGGAATGAAATGCCGATAGTACCCAACTAGACCAAGGAACTAATGAATCTGGTACACAGACTTGGGAGACTTCCAATTCAACACATTTTGCACCTTGCTGGGATCTACTGAAATGCCATCAGGTGTCAACACATGCCCCAAAAACTACACTCAATCTAACCAGAATTCACATTTGCTGAATTTAGCATACAACTTGTGTTCCCTCAATTGAGCCAGTACTATCCGAAGGTGTTGGGCATGCTCTTCATCATTTTTGGAATATATCAGGATATCATCAATGAATACCATGACAAACTTGTCCAGCTCCGACATAAAGACTGAATTCATCAGGTACATAAAGAAGACAAGAGCGTTGGTGAGACCAAAAGACATTACTAGGTACTCATACAACCCATACCTAGTGGAGAAAGTTGTCTTTGGTATGTCTTGTGGTCTAATCTTGATCTCATGATAGCCTGAACGAAGGTCGATCTTGGAGAACACCTTGGCACCAGCTAGCTGATCGAACAAAGTATCTATGCGGGGCAAAGAATACTTGTCTTAATTGTTACCGCATTAAGAGGGTGGTAATCCACACACATCCGCAGAGTACCATCATTCTTCTTCACAAAAATGGCTGGACAACTCCATGGTGAAGAGCTAGGACGGATGAAGCCTTTTTTCATCAATTCTTCCAATTGCTTCTTCATTTTAGCCAACTCCTTTGGAGCCATGCGGTACGGGCGTTGAGAGATAGGAGTAGTACAAGGCTCTAGCTCAATGGAGAATTCCACCTCTCTGTCCGGTGGCAACCTAGGTAGATCTTTAGGAAAAACATCTAGGAACTCACATACTATCGAAATAGAGGTAAGATCAGGAGAGGCTTCAGCATGAGCAGCAATAGGTAAGACTGGATCTGAGGGTACCAGAAGAGACATCCTATCCTTAGAAGAAGGAAGCCGTAACTCGACGATTCTCTACTTCAAATCCAAGACTACCCCATACACCCGCAACCAGTTCATTCCAAGAATAGCATCAATGCCTTTCCCAGGTAGTACCATGAACTATAGGTGTTAAGTGTGGGTAGCTAATACCAAGCTTACTGTGTTCGTTCGGGTATTGATGCACATCTGCGAACCCAGAGTATGGATTCTATAGGCATACGGTATAGCCATAAGAGATATGTTGTGTCGGTCTACAAATCCCATGCTCATGAATGAATGTGATGCACCAAAATCAAATAACACATAAGGTGGATGGGAATCAATGGTGAACATACTAGCTATCATCGGTTCCTGCTGCAATATCTGCTCAGCATCTGTGAAATTCACCTGTCCAGATCGGCTGGCTGGCACTTTCTTCTTGATCACTGTCCTCCTGACTAGCTTGGAGTTAGCCAATGGTTGAGCAGACTAGGCTGGATGGTTCTGGGGACACTCTCGAGCATAGTGGCCATCTTTGCCACATTTGAAACAAGCGCCAAGCTTGTTTCCCGATCCCTGGTGAGGTGGGACCTACTGTCCCTAAGGCTACTAGGGCTGCACCTACTGAGTGGGTGCACGGTACTATGTGGAAGAAGTCTAAGAAGTATGTTGGGGCTGCCGAAATGAATGCCCGCCTGATGATTGATAGGGCACCCGTCGAACAACCTGTACCTTCTGAGTATGAGGGTGGCTAGAAGACCCCGTAGCCAACCGCTTTCTCTTCCACTCTACCTAGGAATCCTGATGCAATCCCTCCATGGCGATGGCAGCATTCATCATTGCCCCGAAGGTTTGATAGTTCCCAGTATACAATTTCTCCTGAAGACTGTAAGGGAGGCCGCGATAGAAGCGGTCCCTCTTCTTATCGTCGGTGTCCACATGAATTCCAGCATACTGGGACAAGTTATTGAACTTATTGACATAGTCCATCACTGTCATACCCCCTTGCCGAAGATCTAGGAACTCAGTCAGCTTCCTGTTGAGTACACCAGTAGGAATATAGAACTCCCTAAATGATGCGGTGAACTACCAGGTCACCCGGTGATCTGGCTGCTACATGGCATGGAAGGTATCCCACCATACACTCGTGGACCCCAACAACTGCTGCGCTGCGAAGCGCACTTTCTGCTCATCAGCCATGTTGAGCAACAGAAACTTCTGCTCCAAAATGCGAGGCCAGTGCTCCGCATCCAGTGGCTCAGCTGTCGGTGTGAAAGTGGGCGGGTGGGTCTTAAGGAAATCCTAGTAAGAGGATGGTCCCTCAGGACCATGGACACTACCCCATTCCCACCATTGCCCCTGTGGCCTCCGCGGGCGATGCCAGCGACAGCTTGTGCCATTAGCTCCATGGCACGGGTTGACTCACGGCGAGCAGCCATCAGTTCCACCATCATCTCCGTGTGAGTCATTGGAGGTGGCGGTTGTGGCGGCAGAAAAGGAGGAGAAGCCAGAAGTGGAGCCGCATGGCTCTCCCCATTGCCATGCTCATTGGCTCAGCCACTCTCACTTTGGCCCTCGCCCAGACCATGGCTCACACCGGCACTGGTGCTCCTGCATCTAGACCTCAGATTCATCTATAAGAGAAAGGAATCAACCACTTAGGACAACCTTCTAGATCAGAACAAGGGATTAGAGAAACTATGAGACATTTATTAAAGCATTTTTTAGTTGTCCTATCAATTTACTAATCCAATTATACATGTAGGGGGACCTTAGTTTAAGCAAGATGCTACTATCATGATGCATGTATCGGCCTGTATGCTCACTCAAGCCGGACTATAGCGGCATTCGCAATTTTTCGGCACATCGCACACTCACTTTCCGTATGCTAAGCAATTTCTTACACAACGTAAGTTAGTGTACCTGTAGAAAACTGATTAGATTAAACCAGTGCCGCTATCCTAAATAAACCATATTGCTAGGGCTTATATTTATTTACATAACTTTAGCGCATCCTACTTTTCGCAAAACTTTTGTTGGTCAAATTTTTAAGTTTTGGAAAAGAGTGATGAACTCATAACCCATTATTGGCTCTAGTACCAACTGTGGCAGAACCGCCCGAAATACCACACTTACGGAGGCACTCGTCTTCCACCAGACACTAAGCACCCCGAAAGCAAGCTACAACGAGCGGTATCCGTCGGGCACACCCCAAGGGAGAACCTAAAAGATCCATATTTTCCCCGAGGATCCAATAATGAGAACGAGTTGCAATACTTAATCCATTTCATACATCCAGAGTTCATAAAAATTACATTATTACATTTCCAAAGTCAGAGTGCGAAATGTTAAACAACGGAATTAAAAGTAAACATCTAGCGATAAAGAACGAGGATCCATCTGTGCCCACCAGAAGAATCCTCCACACAAAGGTGCTCTTTAAACATTACCTGCAACAGGGGTAAATAAACCCTGAGTACACAATGTACTCACAAGACTTATCCGACTAGTGGGAATAATTTCCCGACTCCAAGGGTTATGATAAGCTTTACGGCTTGCTGGTTTCCTTTTTGCAGAAAGCAATACTAATAGTGAGTCCTTATTTATGTTATTATTAATAGCCATATTAATTTATTATCTAGCCATTCTATGTAAGCACATGTTCTACTTTCAAGCAAGAGTTGAGCAATTAGTTCCATTTCATCACCTTCCATCTTTTAGTTCTTACTATGGTGCTAGACCCAAAACAAGCCATACCAGATTGCCCGACGATTCACGAATCAATGCCCCCAGCTGGGTACCCCGAAAACACATGCTCCGCTTGTACCCCAGGCACAAGCAGGACTAACCCATCACCCTCCTATCCTGGGTGTCCAGGTCTCCATCCAAACTTGGACTCCAAGCCCCCACTCCTGAGTCCCAGACTCAGTGCAGTGCAAGGACCTCCACCATCCCCGCCTCCAATCAGTCGATTCGAAAAGAGCCGGATTCCACGATAAGAGAGCAACGAGTCTTCCCTACGCCCATACCCAAGTATGTGCCCAGGATAATAAATCTGTGACTTGCCTCGAGACTTATGCAACGGTCGGTCCTTAACTGACATAGACAGGGAAAAAGTGTAACCAAGCTATGCCCTATTGGTCGCAGGACACAACCTCTTACACCCATTAGTACCCAACCATATCCCTGCCCGGTCACCATTTTTCTTTCCACCATTTTATCATGAGTAATCATCATGATCTCCTATTGTGAGTAACAACATGTTACTCACGCTACCGATACCCTGAGCATAGCAGCTACTCGACCTATGCTAGTAGGACTCATAGGTAGATATATCTATGCATGTAGTTTCTATAAAATGCCTGTAACACAAATGCACACCATATATATATATATATTCATTGATCATAAAATATGGGTTATGCACCAGGGCTTGCCTTGGGCAGGCGGTGGGTCAGCAAAGTCAGCACCAAAAGGCTCTGGGGCTCCTTCCTGCACGAGGATCTCCTCCTCGTACTCCTCAATGACTTCTTTGTAATCCTGTTTGTCCTTGGGCACAAACTCTACCAACTCATGATCTAAATGTATGAAATGATGATGCAACACTTAGTAATACGACAACACCAGCTCTTAAAGTAAAATACATCTATCAAGCTACTAAGTGAGTCCTACCGACTAAGGTGCTAAGTTACCTACTGTTACCATTAACAAGTATGAAGCATGACTTATGTTATCATAGCAACTAAGGGTGTTCTTACTCTTAATACTGACTTACTCTATATATAATAAAACAAGTAGTACTTAGCTTATTCTATTTATCAAGCTACTCTAGGGTTATAAAAATTACAGTAAGCACATAATAATCTCATGAGTCTACTGTAAAAATTTTATGGCTAAAGCTATCACAGGTTTGCCACAAAAATTCCTACAAATATTAAGCTACCTAATATTAAGCTTTCCAATTTTTGTGAACCTAACAAATTTTGTTTCACTATTTTTGGACATCTACAGAATTTACTACAAACTATCAAAGTTCAGCTCAAAACTAAATTGAATAAGCATTTACTACTGTTCTGAAAATTGAAAAACCGATTTCTATCGCTGCGGCCCACAATGCGAACGGCTCGGCCCACTCACTCGGTGCAGCGCAGCACCAGCGCGGCCCACACGGCGGCCCACTCCCGCAACAGCGGCCCAACGCGGGGAGACCCACGCGCGCGCCGGTGATTATGCAAAAGAGACCCTGTCATTCAACTAAATGAACCCGTAGTCCCTTCTACTATTTAACTCTCTCTCGGACGCTCGCACTTAACCCCCCGGTTCAGTTCGAATTCACATTTCCAAGTCCCTAGCCGTACTTAACAGAGGCCGCAGCACCTCCGGCCACACGCCGGCGAGCACGGACCTCCCCGGCAGCAATACTCACCACCGAGACACTCCTCATCGCAAGCGCAGTCGATAGAGGTACCAAACACCACGACTGGTGTCGCATAGAGACGTGGTCGTGCACCATGGTGGGGTTTGGCCGTGGTGACGCCGACGCCGATGAAATGTCAAGCCTAGCGCTACAATTACTACCTAGCCTCCATTACTAGAGTACTGATAACACCCTAGAGGTTCTAGATACACCCGTTCTAATCCCAAACAAACCGGCCACGTACACAGCGGCAACACTGCGTCCATCGGTGATGGCCACGCGCTCCGGCGAACCTCGGCCCCAACCAACTCAACCAGCTACCCTAGGAGCAAGAGGGCCTCACCAGCGACATGTAGGATGGCTTGGACAAAGTCATGGGGCACGGCAAGACTGCTGGCCACGTACACGGGGTCGCTCTGGTTCACGACAAGTGCGGCGACGATGTCCCCGGCGACCTGCTGCTCCACCGATGAAATTTCTACACGAGCGAGGCAACCAAGTCAATCACGATGCAAGGCACCGCTCAATTGAAACAATGGAGCACGACACGCCGTCTTGACCGAGCACCCGCCTCGACGGCCATGGCAGGCCGCCGCGGGGAAAACGCCCCGCATTACCTCACTGGAGGACAAAAGCTCGTCGGGTGGACTCCGATCATAGGCTAACCACCCGAGCTAGTTGTGTGCATGGTTAATAGGAAGGAGGTGGACTATGCAAGGCCAATTGCTTGGACGACGCCGTTCGGACTTATGGCGACCGGCGATGGGCGAAAACTTAAATTGGGAACGGACACCATACGACAGCAGCAGTGGCAAGTCTGGCACGACTGCTGGATTCCAAACCAACCTCTAGATGCGCGCAATTACCATCTGGGGCTAGCTCTGTGGTTAGGCCTTGGCGCGGCTCGGCCGGCCGACGACATGATGGAAACGTGGCGTGGCACAGTCAAGGAAAGCAACAACGTGGCGTCGCATCGCGCGTAGACGTGAAGGCGAAGGTAGGCGGGGCAAGCCCACACGCGTGCAGCCGAAGGTCAACAGGAGCAGTAGCCGTGTGACAGCGACGGTCGGCGCGCGGCGTGACCGAGGTGCAGCTCGACGTGACGGTGAGCAGCGGGGCTCAGGTGGACGCGATAGAGGAGGCAGAGCAGCCAGGCTTGCCGGGCCCAGCGTGCGCGTGTGCGAGTGAGTAGCGTGCCAAACGCGGCAACGGCGGTATGGCCTATGCGGCGACACCGGCCGAGTCACGGTGACCGCGCCCAGACACCGAAGCTGATCGGGAACGTGCCTTGCACGCATTTTAAAGCTGCTCAAAAAGCCAACTCGATGATCCTGTAGCTACACCACCTATTTTACGCTCTAGCTGGTATATCAGGCTACTAAAAGAAACCCTGAAACCATGCCACTACTTAACCCGACCCTCCTATAAAAATTGTCGAACTTAGCTTCGTCGACCCATTTTCAGACTTAAGAAAAGTGACTAAGTTTCGATCGGTTTTGCGTCAACTTCGATTTCCAGGCTACCAATTAAGCTAGCTAGTGACTCCCGTTCTCGCCCGCGAGTATTTCACCATCACCTACGAAGTTTGTACTACAAACTTTACTAAAGTTTCGCATATGCGTTCTATAGCATTTCCATTCAATAAAAATTCATTTAGAACCCTAAGTAATACAACGCTTCATGAAATATAACATTCGTTTCGTGTTTCCGACGAACGTTTCAAGTTATGTATATTGCTTTACACTCTATAATTCATACATGTACACATAAGTATGATGCTCATGCAGTGTTTTAACAAAAAGCTGTACAGTGCAACACCGAGGGTGTTACAGAAAACTTGGCCCATCACCGACAAAAAACAATATTCTTTGAAGTACTCCCTCTATCCAATATATATAAAGCCGTCCTCAATAGTATGAGATAGCAACTAGCTTATACATGTCGTGTCATTGCCACTTTATGATGTAGACTTCATATATAAATGTTTTTTTTATTCTACATGTTCTCTCCCCCCTTTCATTCTTTATGAGCAGGCCCACAACCTGTCTCGTTTTTTTGAGCGAGATAGGTGTTGAGATAAGAGATAGTCTCTTCTCTTTTCCATTTTCTCTCTCTTCCATATGAGAAAAATAATGACATGGATTCCTATAAGCTAGCTAAAGTGGCATTGTTGGGGACGCCCTAAGGTGAACCACCTCAGGTTCAAAGACCAAGAAACATATTTAATTCTCTCTCTAAACACTAGTACTACGGTATCGATGTGCATGCGTCTCTAGAGAGAGCACGTCTTATATTATGGGACTTTGAATAGAAAGTGGTTACGTCTTATGTATTAGGACGGAGGGAGTATACAACAAATAAGAGATGCGTATCAAATTACATGCGTCTCTAAAAGTGTACCCATCTCAGTTGTATTTTCTAGAATAGACGGGATTGTGCCTCACCTTTCTTCGTAAGAGTATCCGGGAGACTCCCCGTGTGTTAAAAAAAAGACGGGATTCAAAGAGCCGCATCTCTGAAATTGTACTCATGTCTTATGTGTTCCCTAGAATAGACGGGCTTTAAAGAAGGGCGTCTCTGAAATATTAGAGCCGGTGTTAATTCATCGTACACTGGTATCGTTCCTATGTGGCTCTGGACAGACAAAAGAGATGCCCGGTGGATAGACATGTCTCCAACACAATATCTGATGTACATGTCTTCTTTGTGCTTTCTGTCGTAGAGATGCCCGGTGGATGGCCTGCTCAAATTTCATGGCTATTGGGTTTGCTCGTTAGAAGCTGTGTCGAGATCACAGTGTAAAGTTGAGAAATGTTTGGACTACATAGTTTCAATTGGTTATTATTAAGAAATCCTTTACAAAGTTTTAATTGGCTATTAAATAGGTAAACCAAGTTAGTATTTTATTTTATCAACGGATCAAAGTACATTTCGAGCGGCCTCCATCCGGATCCAGTGCGCCGCCGCCGCCGCGCAGATGGCGCGCGCTCGCCTGCTCGCTCACGGCCTCGAGGGCGGAGCGGTCATCGCCGGATGATCTCCTGCTCGACGAGCAGGACATCGATGTTCCGTGGCACGGGGACCTGGCGCCAGGCCAGGAGCTTGAGCAGGGTGGACTTGCCCATGCCGTTGGGGCCGACGAGGCCGTACCTGCGGCCGTGCGAGATCCGGAGGGAGGCGCTCTTGAGCAGCTCCTTGCCGCGCGCGGAGACGGAGAAGTTCTCAGGCACGATGTCCCTGACGTTGTCGTCGACGGCGCCGTCGGCGACGGGGGCGGCGGAGAACCGGGGACGCGCGCGCCGATGACTACGGAGAAGGCGTCGCGGTCGTCGAGGAGCGCTTGTCCTTCTTCCTGGCGTCCTTCTGCGAACCAGTCTGAACTCTGAACACTGGATGAAAGTGGCAGCTTTGAATTATCCTGAACTGTTCATTTTTTTGCTGATTCACTGCATCTTGTTAAACTTTTTTTTTTTTTTTTGCTGATATGAAACTATTCTCTTGTAGATGATGGCTTCTGGAGTACCTGCGTGCCGTGAACTGATGGCTTCTGGAGTACCCGTGCAACCTGCCTAATGATATGGGTCCGAACTGTCTGCCTAACTAATGAGATATGATGGATGATGCCACCTTATTGTTTTGTTATCAAATATAAATGCTACCTATTATCTTTATTAAGGACTGCTATGATTAATATATGTTCTCAGAAAACATTTATGTATTGCTAATTTGCTATGATTAATATATGGTTATCTAGAAACATATGTATGAATATTTGGTTCTCTGGAAAGCTAGGCGTTCCAAAGTCTTGTGTTTGATGCAAACATACTGTCGACTATGCATATGAGGCTATATTGTTGCTGGCCACAGTTGTTCTACTTCTTTTTTTATGCTGCATTTAAGTTATCCTTTGTATAGAAACTACTATGAAAACCATGGGTTGGGAAGGATAGTTTCTACTTAGATATTAATTGTTGTTTTTCTCTTTTGGAAACTATGTCAAGAAACCATGCTTTTGGGACTGCCTGATGTATTTTACCGGTCTTAGACGATGGGAGGTGGCACAACAATTGACAAGATAATTCTGTCAAAAAAAAAAAAAACAATTGAGAAGATAAAGGTCGCCGATTCCAGAACTGGACCACCTTGGCGATTACTTTTCTAGCAGAAGAGCTGGCTGAGCATATAGTTGACCCGAAAAACTACATTGTTAGTAAAATTTGGACAATTTGATAGAAAGCATTGTAAAACCCTGATGATCTGGAACAAAGACATGTAGCACCAAAATTCCTTCCAGTGCAAAAGGAAACCATGAAAACACGCTGACTAGTGGTGATTGAGGTTTATTGTTGCTATACATAATACACTCGAGGCCCGTTACTCCTAGACAATGGCACCACACCGCTTGTGTAAGTCTGGGAGCAATTTGCATGCATAGCACCGAGAGCGAATTCATTCCAAAACAAATTTATGCGAACTACTCCCTCGGTTCCGTAAAAGTTACAATTATAGAGTTTAAATTTGTCCAAAAAAAATTGCATACATAGATACTATCATTGCAGGCTATCACATCAAAGTGGGACCTACACCTAGATGCTGTTGAAACTTTATGCCATGCTTGTGCTGGTACTTATAATGATTTCAAATCCAAACCGTCAGTGCATCAGAAACCTTTATGTAAAGACAGTGGAGTCATTTTACACTTATCTTAATTTGCTCCTCAAATCCTACAATTGTAATATTTTTTTTGGGTGGGGGGGGGGGGGGGGGGGGGGGGTACGGAGAAGTATAGCCGTATAGGGCTTCAGATGTTCAGAATCGGTCCTTTATGAGCCGAGGGCTGGAGATAGTTACGCGGCAACTACCAATGACATGAGCAGCGTGAGACGTTGCTGTGCGGAGCCAGTTGAGCAAGCGATGAACAGTGGACGAGTCTCTCGGCAGGTGCAGCCGAAGTCATCCGGCGGGCGCCCTGCCCGTGAAGACATTCAATTTCAGAACAAACGAAGCTTTCTTCAATTGGTCACGTACTACTCCATGTGCAAATCATTTTGATAGAGTTCACGTGGCTTTCCTGCTGAAGTTTTCTGCCAAGATTTTACTCTTTTTTGGGCAAAAAAATAGCAAGTGAGCTCTCTGCTATCAGATTGATTTGCAGAGCTCACGCTAGCTACTCTGCGAAGTGGAAGTGTGGCTTACACGTTCACCCGATGCGTCACACTATGTCCATTCCACGGAATTTTTGGGCCATTTTTTTTTGTTTTCCTAAAAATGAAATCTCGTCGTTCGTCAGGGACTAGTGCACAGATTTGAGTAGGAGTTAAGTTTATACCAGCAGCAGAGGCAGGCATCATGATCATACGAAGCATTAGGAGTTAGGACTAAAAGGCATAGCGTCGTGCGCGAATTTCGTGCGTTGCGTTTGCGTCAAGAATGGAGCGCGCGAGGTGGCGCTAACAAATGTACAGCCCCTGCTCGCGTCCCTGATGACGCCTGAACTAAAACTGCTGCGCGAGTGCACGGCCGTCACGTCCGGGCTCCGGCGGCCCCTGCCATTCTTGTGCTTGTGCCGCTCCCTCTCCGGGTCCGGTTGGTCTCCGAGCCAATTCCGTCTCTCCTTTTGGTGGACGCATCTTGGCATCGGCGCGCCTCTGAGCGAATTCCGTCTCTCTTTGCTGCAGACGACACAATAAGCAAGTCCAGATATGTCGTCGTCGCACGGGCCGTGCACGGCAGCCGTCGGCGCTGTCGTCACTTGTTGCTCCGCCGCCAAGGACGAGGAGGAGCAGCGGCAGCGGCTGCAGGGGACAGCTGAGACGGAGCGAGGGCGCGCGGAGGAGGAGTGCAGCTCCGCCGCCGCCGCGGAGCAGGAGCAGCCAGTCGAGGCGGTGGGCCGGAAGCTCAGCGAGGCGTCGCTGTGCGCCACCACCAACACCCACGAGGAGGAGACAGAGGAAGAGGAGGCGGCGGCGCCGCCCAAGGACATCGACCTCGGCCCCCGACTCAGTATCAAGGAGCAGCTCGACAAGGACAAGGTGCGTGAAAGTGAAACAAGTCAATTTTCCTTGCCGACGCAATTCGCTGTACCGCTCCGCTTGATTTACGTACTTCTTTATTTCTTCTTCCTCTGTTTTAGGTCAGTTACGCCTCAACTAATTGCTTCTTAATTATTTTGCTACTACTAATCCGTCGCTCACTTGGCTGTTACCTGTTGTTGGCCCTGGTGTTACTGATGACGTATAAAAAAGGATGATGAGAGCCTGAGTAGATGGAAGGAGCAGCTCCTGGGCAGCGTCGATTTGAGCACCGTTGGAGGTACTTTTCAATCCATACTCTCCGTTCAAACCTCTCCATACTTTTTCCCGTGCTATGGTGAACAACCACTTTGCCTACGTGCTTAGACCGTCTTCGACGAGAGGTTTACATGGACAATCAAACATAAAATGAGTAACAGAGACTTAAAATCAGCCTCCAACAGACTACCTATATGAGAGACCTATTTTGGGTTGTCTGATATACAACCCAAATATAAACATCCTCTCTTCTAAAAACCCATGTGCAGAAAGGATTTGAAGAAGATGTCGAATGAATACTGAACCCTTTAACTATACCGTTATCCAAAAGTCAAATGGGTCTTATATTTTAGGTGGTGTTGTTGGAGATAGTTTTAGCTTTCCTGTTTGCCTGTACCTCGTTACATTGTGTTCAGTATCTCCGCTCGTGCAAATATTTACACCTTGAACCGCAAACAACAGAAAGGGAAAGGTGAAAAAAGAAGACAGCATCTGATCTGATAACAAGCAAGCAACACTTTCTCTGTTTACTTTGGAAATAAGATTAAAAGATGGCATTTTCCTAAAATGCTGCAAATTGTTTGATGGTTGCCACTCTTTTCCAAATTATAGTAAAGGTACGTAAGCTCATCACATTCAAGTACTCCCTCCATTCTAAATTATAAGATGTTTTGGCTTTTCTAGTTAATAGTTTTTATTATACACACATATATACACACACTATATTTAAAAAAAGCTCGACCCGTGGGGTGTAAAACAGCCCTGGGCATTGTGCTTAAGAAGAAGACTTTCTCACGTAGGTCAAGAAAACTCTCGAACCTCTATCCCACTCAGACACAGTGGCACCGCAGCTGCTGTGAGACTGGGCTAAGTAATCATATAATTTGAGAAGGAGGAAGTAAATCTTACCCGTGTAAATATCGTCGAACAACTGAACTAGAACTAGCAAATTTTAAGATCCATGAAGTCACCGCATAAAACAACTATTGATGGAGAACCAACACTACACCATAAGAAAATAGTGTCATCAAATCTTAGAATAAATGTAAAAATATATTTACCGAAGGGTGGCAACAAGGGTGAGCAAGTTCCACCGAGTAATATAACCTGCAGAGGTACGCTTAGTTCTCCCCGTTATGTTGAGAATACATACACGTTGTCCAGTTCAGAATTATTGTCAAGTACAAGTAAATTGTTCACTAGGGTTGCGTAGCGAAGCTACAAGCCGAAAGAAATTAAAAATAAAAAAAAAGAAATTGCACACATATAGGACCACGGTGATTTCAAAGAGAGTAGTACCAAGATGGCACTGAATTGCCCTTAAGGCCTTTCCCAACGTGGCACCTTGGCTTGTAGTTTCAGCCTCTACCTCCACACCAATCATCCATGTCATCCCCGAGTAGTGGCTCTGCGACGTGCCAGAGCATTCCATAGAAGCTGCGAATGCTCCGACTGATAAAATGCACAAGCCACTACTTTTAGACGAAAAGCTAAGACATTTGTGAGAGAGAAAAGGCATGGAAAAAAGTCGTTTCATTTAGGACTTAACATCATTATCGCTTTAAAGCAACAGAAGTATCAAATGGGAAAAGAAAAATAAAAGGGGTAACAAATATAAAAAAAATAAGTTGGGTGTTAATTAAATAGAAAAGCAAAAACATGGCAGCTAACTTTTGATCGAGGCCACTAACTTTAGCTGCCCTAATAACCAGCCAGACGTTTCTCCTATGAGAAAAGTGAAAAAGTGCGTCATGTCGGGATACTGCAGAAAAGACCGTATGGCGTGCTTTCACGGCCTTTTGACCCAAATCATTTGCAACGGAAGGTTGCTCCAGGCCGCACTTTGCTGCGACATCTTTCATTCATTCCAGCTGCCTAGGTATCTAATTCTGTACTTTATTCATATGATAGTGCTCCATTTGGTGGTCAATGACAATGCCCTCGAAGGCTGTGAACGACAATGATGCAGCGTCTCCAAACCGTGCCACAAGAAACAGCACAAAGCATAATGATGCATATTTTCTTTTCTTTCTACTAATAACAGAGCAATGCATGTGCCAAGATGAAATCGGGAACTTCTTGCTTGTCTAAACTCTGTTCACTATGAATGAATTCTTTCGATCTGGTTGGGTCTGTGCGTTGGACAGAATTGGTGCATAGTACTCGATCTTTTGAGTCTATTGTCGTGTTCGGTTCCAAGTCAAGCTCACAACACAACAAGAGTGACGAATTAATCAAACTGCAGAGACGCTGGAGCCGGACGTGAAGATCACGAGGCTGTCCATCCTGTCGCCCGGGCGGCCGGACATGGTGCTGCCGCTGCCTGCGGAGCCCAAGAGCAGCAAGGAGCCGTGGTTCACGCTCAAGGAAGGCAGCGCCTACAGGCTCAAGTTCACCTTCTCCGTCGCCGACAACATCGTCTCCGGCCTCCGCTACACCAACACCGTCTGGAAGGCCGGCATCAGAGGTAGCTACTAGCTAGGTCCTTCTCCTGGAGACTGGAGGTGATCTTGGGATAGTTTTGATGAATTGCACTGTCTGTCACAGTGGACAGCACCAAGGAGATGCTGGGCACCTTCAGCCCCCAGGCCGAGCCTTACACCTACCTGACGCCCGAGGAGATAACTCCGTCTGGGATCTTTGCCCGCGGATCATACTCTGCAAGAACAAAGGTAGCCCTCCTGGATGGCTGGAACATTCATACACCACTCTGCAGTGTTCACTTACGCCTCTGCATATGTATTCTGCAAGTCAATGAGCAAGAGATGTTCCTTTTTTTATTTTTTTGCTTCAACAGTTTGTCGACGACGACCGGAAGTGCTACCTGGAGATGAACTACACCTTTGACATCCGCCGTGATTGGACGTCAACCTGATGAGCAGCGTGCTTTTCAATCACTCACTAATTACTCTGCTTCTGCTTCACGTGGGCGTACTGCGTACATGCTTTGGCTATGACTCATCAAGTCCCAAACTGTTGGGCTTGCCTAATAAAATGGTAACCGGATTGTTTCTAGAGTTAAGAATTAGTTACTTGGATAAACTATATAGGCGAACTGATTCTGTGCAACAAGTAAATCAGGATAAGCTAACTTTTCTTTAGCTCCCAGCATTTTACTTCATTTATTTCAAAGATAACTTGTGAGTGATCCACTAAAATAGCGTTTGATAAAGCTCCCTAGAATCAGCCTGGGAGCTGAAGCTGACAGCACAAGTGAGGCATCAGGAACTGATGTGTGCAGTTCATGGGCAGAGCCAGGGCAGGTGCTGCAGCGCCACCCCCAAGAAGAGAACATAGTTGTGGTGTATTATTCTCTAAGACATGATAACTGATTCTACGAATAATCTTAGTAAGATGATCCATGAGCAGGTCTCGAGCAATCAAGCAATGAAAGAGCAATTTGCAGGGAGCATGAAACTAAATTTAGTTTTTTACTATCATCTAGACTCTACATCAAAATCATATGATCTTCAACAAAACTGACTTCGTTTAATTCATTCATTCATACTATGGTTGCTCACTGGATATTTGATCGGTCAAAACTGATCTGTTTGAAGTTCATAAAACAAAAGATAAACTTATAACACACAAGCCTAAACCACTCTGCAGTAAAGACTGCAAAAAACAGTGCTACCCTAGCACAAGTTCTCACTGAAACTCAAGCGTCTACATCATCGGCTTCTTTCTCTGCAACTAGCATAAGCATCTCCAGTCGCCTGTCGAACAGAGCTGCACTCTCATCCCTCTCGTCGAGCTCAGCACCCTCTGCTTCGAGCCACTTCTCACGCAAATCATCAAGAATGTTGCCTTGGTCGGTGTTGCCTCCAGTCCCAGGTGCACTAGGACGAGTTGTCCGCAGTGAGTCATCTCCGGATGGTGGCGGAAGAGTCAAGAGCAAGGCCCGGAACTCTCGGGTGTCTGCGAACATCTCAAAGTTGCAAGCAATGATATCCAAGATATACTCCCTTATTTTCATTACACCATATCTGCGTTTAGGAGTAAAATCTGAAATTCAGTAACAAACTAGATAAGCTATTCACAGCAAGCATCAAGAATATTGAGCAGTCGTACATGTCAGACAGCATCAACCAGTGGCACAGTTCTGCAGGAGAAACATGTTCCAGATATGGCAACAGCATATCAGCTACGACCCGCTTAAGGGGAAACAGCAGGTACCTTGATGCAACATCAAATAGTTCTTCAGCCTGCCACAGTTGTACTTGAGTTTAGTTTCATGAAGAAAGTAAATCAGTATTGTCATTTATTACAAGAGGAGGTAATAAACTCAAGTTTTGTACCCCTACCTGATCAGGATCCAAATGCTCTAGCTTATCAGTATACCTAAAAGTTTCGCAAGAAAAAAAGTAGGCCAGAAAACAGCATTAGCAATAATAAAACAACAGTGGCAAAATATGTAAATTACAATTGGATCTTACATGTACTCGAGCATCTTTACAAATGCTTCTGCACTTAAGTCATGCTCCTCAAGAACAGGAACGTTCTGAGCAGCTTGAAATCCACAGTTACCTTCAAGGAAATCAACAGTTCGAGAAAGCCTGGCTCTGAAGTACTCCGACCTCGAGGCCAAAATCACCTGATGACAATGGAAAACCTTATCACCTACTTTAATATAAAGATCGGCAAGATCATCATCCTCCGAGTTCCTTATCATCTCATTGGATTCCTCACTACAATAGCCTTCTCTTGAGTTCGCTAGACAAGTCTGCAGAATACGCTGCAAGGCTGATGGAAGGCGATCTTCCTCAGGCAAGGATTGCACTTGTAAGATGAACCGTTTCTGTGAATTGTCCAAATCCAGTTCTCTTGCTGACTTGTACTCCGCATGCTTCTGATGCACAACTTCTTTATCCAAAATCTTTTGCAACTCCTCACACTTGCAAACTTTGCATGCCCGCGCCAAATTTTCCATGTCATCGACAGCTACCTCCAGTCTATCAGAATAGAAGAAATGGATGAGGCTGTATAAGGCGCCATAATACAACTTTTGGTTAGAAAATCTCACTTCCTTCCTGTCTTTCCAGTCTGTCTTGAACTTCTTTTCAAAGAAAGGAGATCGGGCACAAAGGATGACCCGATGAGCTTCAACAGGCTTTCTGTCCACGTAGAATGTAATATCTGGAGGGAAAAGGCAAGCACTTGATGGATCATCCTTTGGCCCAAATCCTGCATATTCAGGTATATATATGTTAAATCAACTTCAATATGCAATAGTAAAGCAAAGTCCGCATTTAAACTTCTACACATTGCTGGATGAAATAACCAAAGCAGTCATCACCTTTTTACAGACATTTTGCATATTGCTAGATGAACTGATTACACATGATGCATTGGTTTGAGAAATTCAGATCTTATCCACTCTTAGTAACCTTATAGACTGACATTGGCATACACAAGTAATGAACGGTTAAGAATTCGAATATTGAAGTAACTATTCTTAAGATTCTGGTAAACATAGTGCCTGAATTGGAAATCATATTTGAGAACCCCAATATCCCAAATTCTGAATTGCAGCCTCAATTCCAATCTTTCTACTTGGCATCAAAATAGCTCAACAATGAGCAATCCAAGAAATGCAAGAAAATAAAGTTACATACTTGCATTCAGACTTATGCACATTGTGCTGGATAAAATAAGTTATGCAAACATAATTCTTGTCCTACTAAACATTGCATACAGCAAGATGAACCTATTGCACATTACAGTAAGCATATTAATTACAAAATGAAGATCATTTTTTACTCCCAACGATCTTGGCATATCCATGAGATAAATGAGTAGCAATACAAACATTATTAAAAACGAGTCATCCTTTCCTATGATTAGTGGAGTAATGGCCCAATTACTAATATAATCTTTGGACTTACCATCAACACAGCTCAAGAACGAGAATTCAAAGAAACGTGGGCAAGCAGCACTCACCGGCGGCCGCGGCGAGGGCAGCGGTTTCAGCGCCGGCGCTCCCCTGGAGCATCTCGAGAAAAGCGGTGCGGTTGGCGGGGCAGGCAAGGAACGTCGACCGCAGCGCGGCGGGGAGCGGCGCGAGCGGTGGCGGCCTGGCCTCGAACGACTTGAGCAGCCAGCGTAGGCGCAGGTTGAGGGCCGCGTAGTGGCAACGGTCGCCGTCGAAGGTGCGCTCGGCACAGACGGCGCCGGCCTCGAGCAGCATCCGCGCGGCCTCGGCGTGTCCCGCCAGGCAGGCATAATAGAGCGCGACGGAGTCCCAGCGGTCGCGCGCGTTGACGTTGGCGCCGGCCTCGAGGAGGAGGGCGAGGCGGTCGCAGTCCCCGGCCCGCGCCGCCTCGAAGAGATCACCGCCGGGGACCTTCTTGAGGGGCACCGACGGCTGAAGGTCCTCCGGGTCGAGTTCGACGTCGATGTCGAGGCCCCGGAGTTCGACGTCGGGTTCCGAGTCCATGTCTGTCCGGATTGGCAGCGCGGCGGCCGGCGGCGGCGGGGGATAGTCCACAGAAGACAATTGGTGCGCAGAAAATATCTGATGCGGACGCGAACGCGAGGCCCGGCGCTGGAGAGGAGATTTCATTCCGTGGAAATTTAGAAAAGAGTTAATTTAATCATGCCATTACAAATAGGGTTAATTGATTGATGACGTTATAACGTTTGCGCATCAGAGATATGACACTATCTCTACTGTCTCTACTATAATTGAAAACTTGAGACTCATCACGGAGGCTTCAACGCTCCCGTCCGTATAAAAGGAAACAAACGCCGTCCGTATCGACGAAAAAAAGAAAACAAAAATTCCCTTCCGCGCGAGCACGCCCGACGCTCGCCCGTCCGTCATCGACGAAAAAAAGGAAGCCCGACGCCCGCCCGTCCGTCACGGCAACCAGCAACGGCGATTCTGCGACGTGCCCGTGCTAGCAGTCCACGACGGAGGACGACCGGGATCCTGATCACGGCAACCAGCAACGGCGATTCCGCGACGTACGATCAGCGGCGGAGACACGTCCCTCCATCGTGATCTACATCGAGTGCCGTCCGCGACGTCGACTCCGAAAGCTCCACGGAGATCATGCGCGTGGCCAGTGCCCCCACCTCCACGGACAAAGCCTGAGACCTCACGCACTTGAAGGTTTGCCTTGCCTTCCTTTTTTTTTATTTCTATGAAGGCTAGGGTTTATTTGAATGCCTGCATGCCTGGGCTTAGGTTTGCCTTGCCTTTCTTCAAATCTAGAGCCAGTGACAATGAATTGATTAATGCTTTGCGTAAACTTTGGCACTACATATTTTCAAAGCTTAAAACTTGATGCACCTGTGAAGCCAAGCCATTGTGAAAACATGATTCTGTTTCATGGGTGTACACTGGGAAGCTAAAGCTATAGCTCCAATATGTTTATCTGCACTATCATGTCATCTCATGACTATTGTGTTTGTTTGGTGTGACTGAGCCTCCCAAATCTAATGAATCATAACATCGAATGATTGCTATACCTATACGTGACATTTTATCCTTAACATTGTAGCTTCTGGTCGACAACACCTAATCATGCTTGTCGCCAGAGGTTGTACCTAATCTTGCTTGTCTCCAGGTTCTAGATGCTCGGTGGTGATTGGTTTCGCTGCTAAAACGACCTGGAGATCACCTGTACTCCACGCCTGGGTACACCATCGTAGCTACCACGCATAAGAGTTCAAGGTAATTCTGTGTCCATGTTAATGTTAATTTAAGCAGAGATAATAATAATTGTGTATATAGGGAAGAGGCGATGTCTATGCCGGGAGATCCACGCGACGGTCAGAGCAAAATGTCTACGCCGAGAGATACGTGCGGAGCGCAAAGCCAAATGATTACGCCGACATATACACGCGAACCACTAAGTGATATCACCAACGTCAGCCAAATGATCACGCCGACATATACACGCGAACCACTAGGTGATATCACCAATGTCATTGGTATGCTTAAAATATTTTCGTATGCAAACCTTTTCATATTTTCACTATTTACTGGAAGGACGTTTTCATATTTTTAGATGAGGAATCGCGGAGGAGGGAGCAAAGGAATATGCAGCAACGGAAACGTCGAGCTGATATGTCCATGGAACCGTACTGGGAAGAGATAACTTCATCACCATGGAAATTTGTTTATAGAGAGTCCTATTTGTCTTCATCACCATGGGAAGAGATAACTTCATCACCATAGTTTATCAAGGGGGGTGTCAAGATCAACAACAAGAATTTTGGCAAAGCCAAGAGATGACTTGGATGCTACAGGAAAGAGCACCAAGAATATAGTTTACAGAGACGTCCTAAATTGGTGATTGACAGTGTGTATACTTAGACAATTTTATAAGTCCTTGTAAGAATAAATATTGCTGCTCGTATGCTTGATTCTTTTATTTTTTAGCATCAGAGTCCTATTTGTCTCTTATATACAACATTTGTGAAGAAACGGGACAGGCCAGTTCCTGTAGCAGGTGTGACAATAGGCAAGAAACTTGCAATCTTAACTTGCTCATAGATGGCTGTGGTATGCACTGCTAAGCTTATTTGGATGGGGTCGCTTAATGAAGTAGACCTCGGAGGTTTAGATGATAATTTAAAGACAGCATATAACTTGTTCCAGATGGTAGACTTCAATTTTTTTTGCCACCGAATAAGACAGATTCAACCATCCAATAATCTTTCTCATCCTCTTCCATCAAATCAATTATTTGAATATATATATATATATATATATATATATATATATATATATATATATATATATATATATATATATATATATATATATTGTGCCCTGTTTGCTTCCAGTTTCAGTTAACACGATATGTTCAGTTTCAGTTGACACGACATTATGCCCTGTTGTCTAACAGATTCAGTTAACACAATAGTGAGTGCAAACATGCTGCAGCATTTTATAGCGAAAGCCGCCAGTTGGAGTGATTTGGCAGATCCTATGATAGATACATATCATAACTCCATAGTGCTTCACAATAAATCCAACGACCATGTCTCTTATATATGTGTACGAGCTGCACCTACTGACTACACGTTACTATGTAGTAGTGCTTGAATTGCTTGGTAGTCGATCAGCAATTGATGAGGAAATTGCTTGCTTCAAAACTTTCAGGTTCTTCTGGAGCGTCTGTGAGAAAACCCAAGGAAAGGCCGGTTCTTGTAGCTGGTCTGACAACGGACGGAAAGGCAAGAGTGGAGGCTGATGACCCATGAGGAGGGAATTTTTGCAATCAGGCATATCTATACATGGTGCCAGGGACATTCAGACTTCTTATAGTTTTAATCCTAGCCTTCTTGCAGTTATATAGATGCATGGTGCACAGTTTCAGTTATATTCAGAGTTTCAGAAATCCTAGCCTTCTTAGTAGAGATTCAGAGATTCAGTTATATTTAGAAATCACAGCATTGAGATATTAAGTTACATTCAGAGATGCATAGTGCACAGTTTCAATATGTGCCAGTGCATAGTTTTAGTTTTAATAATCATTATACGCGCAAGAGAGAGTGAGAGACGGGAGCCATTAGCCCAGCCATTTGTTATTAAGTTAAGCACTGATAATATACCGGCAAAATTTTGTCCGCTTGAAACATATCTCTCTCTCTCTCAATATATGCACCAACAGTTACCAATTTGGCCAACTTGAAACATGTAACTCTTGAAATAATAATTGTGCACATTGACATACAACTCAGAGGAGAAAGACGTGCTCCCCAGAAACAAAACCTTGCCCAAACGTGTAGAGTTATACCGTAGCCATGTGCATCGTGCTCAAGTTTAACGCAATGCCGTCGGCCATCTCGGAGTGGAGCTCCTCGACCCCCGCCCAGAAGCAAGACTCCAGCCCTGAGCTCTGGTCTCGCCCTGCCATCGGCCTCGTCGACCCTGCACCGGCGACGCAGGCCTCAACCTCACTTAGCACGGCCACGCCAGCGACGACGCTGTCCAGTGCACCGCAACCTCGCCCAGCCATTCCAGCCGCCGCAGCCGCCGTCATCAACGCGAGCTCCTGTTTCGGGTACGGACCACGCGCCCAGCTCCAGCGCAGGCACCAAACTCACGGCCACCATCCCTAATGGGCTCTCTTCTATTGGGCCTCTCGGCCTTTGTTGAAGCGCTCACGATCATCGCATCTTAAAAGACCTCCGCCCAGAGTCCTCGCCTGCCCTAGCCGCGGCCACAACAACGGTGCGTCCTCGCCCGCCATACGCGCCACCATTACCTCCCGACCCATCGCCCACACGAGCCCTGCCCACCGCCAGCAGCGAACAGCGCGCCGCCGGCCTAGAGTCCTCGCACGTATGACATCGAGGAAGCCGCGAACAGCACGACGATGACCTTGACTTCTCGGCTGGCGGCGACCATCAACTCTACAAAAAAGTCCTTGACAACCGCAGCCGCGCCCTACTCGCCACGGTCCACGCATGTGCCAATAGCAGGTATGGTCCCCCACTCTCTCGCCTTCCTGCTGTGCAAACGGAGGTCCTGAACCTTGATTAATGGTATTGTATGATGATCGTCATATTCTTTTGGAGTCACAGGCGCGAGAAAATGGAGCAGATCGTGACTTAGTTGACAAAACCAGTGGAGGAGCCTGAGGTAGTTGTTAGTCCAAACTTGTTCAACACGTGAGGTAGCACCCGAAGAACCAACATCTATGCCAATCGACTCAGGTGAATTCCATATGTAATCTTTGAACCTGTAGGTTCAATCAATGCTATGATTATTACTTAATTTTGCATCATAAAATAAAACTATGTTTGATTACTATTTTTTAGTCAACGTGTACTATATTTCATTGTATTTAAACTATGTGTGATTACTACTTTTAGTCTGCATACAGTATAATATTTCATTTTTACTCATCTTTCAGAATCATAAATTTGGTTTCCAATATTAAATTAATTTATGCTTTGCCTCATCTGGATACAGAAGATACTAAAAAAAGATATAGAGACTGAGGCAACAACCGAACCTGTTGGGAATTATCAGATATCTGCAGAGGAGGAATTGCAATCAGACTCTAACCAAAAAGTGGATACACAAGGTGAAATAGATGGATACACAGAATATTTCATCAGCGTAGACTATATTAGTCAGCTTAGACTATCTTTCATTATTAATCATATTCCAAAATCATAAATTTGGTTTCCAAAATTAAAATAATTTATGATTTGCTCTGCGGGATACAGAAGAAACTAAAAAAGATATATAGACTGAGGCAAGAACCGAACCTGTTGGCAATTATCAGATAGTTAAAGAGGAGGAATTGCGATCAGCCTCTAACCAAGAAATGGATACACCAGGTGAAATAGAATGGATACAGACTATTTCAATGCTCTTTACACCACAGTTATCCACAGTTACAATAATCATGTTTAATTATTCTTTGCTCATCTGGATACAGAAGACATTTAAAAGTTTATAGAGAGTGATGCAAGAATCGAGGCCTCTACCCAACAAATGCAAAACAAAGACGATGCTGATATAATTACTCTCGCTCGTAATTGTGAAGATGATGTTTTGGAGACTAAACCATAGTGGACACTGATGAGTCCATAGAGCCCACGGATTGGCTACATAGAAATGATAATTATGTTCCAGGAAGTAGAGGGCCATGTACGATCCCACCTGATCCATTGCCTACTTCCGGTGAGTAAGATTAGCACAACAACCTCATGCAATTTTTTAATAAAATATATATAAGGCATTTATTTATAGCTATGTTACTGTACTTATTTTCAAAATATTTGCAGAAGTACACCTACCAGAGCGGGGCTATACTGATGAAGATGTCGAAACCAAAGACGGATACAAGAAGCGGGAAGCGTGCACACGACGATGACGTACGTAACAATCTTTCAAGCAACTCAAATATCCTCTCATATTTTTCTACCCATATGGCCCATTGCATACTAATGTAAAAGAATGACGTATAAAACTGATATTATATATTGCATATGCAGATCATTATAAAGGATGGAAATGAAGTACAGTACAAAGATAATGATGTACAAACGCCACGGCTACAAGCCAATAAAAATCCAATACATGTTCTCAGTGAGATGATGGTGTTGCCTCAGTATAATAAGCCAAAGAAAGCAAACAATGTACAAGTCATGCCTCAAGGTGATCCACCATCAATTTAAACCTATATGTCTTTAAATTTGGGAATTAATTAATTATTAATAAAAAATAATACCTCTCTAGATTATGCGTGTACGCAACAAGATGTTGAGGTAATTGAATATATGAAAGGAAAAAGTAAAAGCATCTGCTTGTCAGAATCGATGATTGTTGGGGAGCAAGAGATGACATGGATTGTCTTTTTCTTGGGAATGAGCAAGTCAATGGCGCGGTAAGCATGTTTAACACTTGCTTCAGCATTAACTAATGTCCATGGGAAATATCGGCCAATCTTGAAATGACAAAATAAAAACTTGTAGGTCATGAGTCTTTATATCCAATTGATGCGGCATGAAGAACACCTACTACATAGAGAAGGTGGAGATGTTTACTTGGAGAATACGTGGTTCTCTCAATTACTACAACAAGAGGGAGAGGAAGATGAGATGAAAAGAGCTGGATAAAAGAGGACATGGTTGAAACAAGGGTACAAAATTATTTAAATGCTGATATGGTAAGATTTCACATATGCTAATTTTATACCCTTTCAAATGTAAGGAAATAGTTTAGATAAATGTCTATTACTGCAGGTCTTCCTTCCTATCAACATTACAAATTTTCACTGGTACCTCGCGGTCGTGAATGCAAATGAAGGTGAAATAAATGTTTTGGATTCCTTCGGACAAAATATGACAGATTGGAAAGATCTCAGATATACGGTATGGCTTAACAATTGATATACAAACTTCTTTAAAATTCTTCATTATCTCTTTCTTAGTTAATCTTGGTGTTTTGGTCATTCCAGTTAATAGGAATGGAAAGACTAATAAAGCATGCACTGAAATCTAAACTACTAAACCAAACTAAATGGCTACACGGTATCGAAGTGTCATCTTGGGAGATTAAACATAAGATTACCGAACAAATGCAAAAAGATGGGTAAACCATCTTTCCATTTCGTGTATATACAATTGCACAACCAACAACGGTACCTCTAAAACTCATATTTCATTCATTTTTTGGAATTTATGCTCAGTTGTAGTTGTGGATTATGGCTGATTAATTATATGGAATATTGGACTGGAACTGCTTTATCTGACCATGTCACCCAGGTAATTCTATAAGAGTTTATTTCTAAACATAATCATTTCTTTTGGATTGGTTAATATATATCAGAACTTGCTCAAATTTTTAGGAAGATATAAGTAACTTCAGGTTCAAACTACCTGCGATCTTGTATAACTCCCCGTTAAATGAAGCAAGAGGGTTACCGGATCATGGGCAACAGTTAGAGACCCACAATGAGCTAGATGGTGATGTCACAGAGCTCGATGAGCTGGATATAATAATGTCGGGTGAAATTAAGTTGACACGTGCAATAAAGTGGAAAAGTAGGGAACAAATATTGGCCGCAATATGCACAAACATCCAATTCATCGCCAGCGACAAAACTTTACTTCAGTAAGTCATTCTATAGTAAACTGTTTTGTTCTAATTTAGATATTTCAATTATCCGTTCTAGAATTCATACAAAAAGTAATTTGTGTATTAACCTTGTTTTATAGCAAAGAGTGGGTACGAAGTACACGACCGTACCTAATTTCTTTGAATCTTGTCAAGATTAAAAATATTTTAGATGAGGATCTAGAGATGGATCATGAATGCTTAAATATGGCTATTCGGATGGCTGCGTGCAACCAACATATGGTTGGTAAGAAACAAAAATTCCACTTCATGGACCTCAAGTTTGCTGTAAGTTGATATATAAATTTATTGTTTATCAAAGACTTACAATAATTGTATAATTAATTAAAATATATTTTTGCACAATCCTCAGGAAAATAACTGGGTTTGGACGAGATCCACGATGTTGTGGCAGAATTGACAACGAATACCGCGGGTAAATTGAGAAAAGTACTTGAGTGTTGGCCGGACATGGATTACAAAATTAAAGATTGTAATAACGTAAGTTATGTTATGTGTACTACTGTACAAAATTAATTTATTTTGTTTAGCACTTATATTCTCTATGTTTGTTTTTAGATTCTACTACCATATTATCAAAGCGGACTGTACATTTTATTCATAATGGACATGGAAAACAAAACCGTGCACATTATGGACCCCCTTCAAGATGGTCCATGTTTCAAGGGTTATGATCAAACAATGGCTTATATACCTACGTTCCACACAATGGCTAGAATGTTCAGTCTCGCCATGGGGCTATCAAATTCTAAGTGGAACGGCAATATTTATGACTGGAAGAAAGAATACCCTACATGTGTAACAAAGGTTACACATAATAAATACTGGTAACCAGTTGTAATATATTTCACCTGTTATATCACAAAAAAATTTATTTCATTTATTTACATCAAATAAACAACTGATCTTGTCCAGGAAACTGGGAGGCTTTCTTGTATACAATTTCATGAAGTTCTGGGACGGCGAAAGATTGCCACCGATCAACAATGTAAGCATATATAGTCTCTAGCTATATATTGTACACTACATAGAAAAACAGTAACTTATTGTTAATCTATATACGATGCACAACTCTCAACTTCACTGAGGATGGAATTCTTGGCAGACGTTTTGGCGAGTCGTGCAAACGAATGTTCCGACAACATCCCTGAATATCTTCAAGAGATGATTAAGGAGTTAGGCAAAATGTAACTTAGATGGTCATAATATTAGAAAATTATATGTAGACTCAAGTACAATTGTTTTTACATTAGACTATGCAAAAATAATTTTATTGTTTTAAGAGACATTCTTAAGAAAAATCCGTAGCGTTAGCACGAGCATTATACTATTCCTGAGAAAGAAAAGACCGATAGGCTTCTCCGTTCTGTTCCTACGTCCAACGGATGAAGTGTGGGGCCACGTAGATGACGTGGCTTGTTGCTAAAACCACAGGAAAATAGTCTTGTGGGGATCTCCAATTTAGACATAAAAGTTACTCCCTCCATCCACAAATAAATCAATTTCTAGAATCCGTGCCAGTCAAAAATTTTCAAGTTTGACCAACTTTATAGAAAAGAGGAATAACATTTATGACATAAAATAAACATATTATAAAAATATATTCTATTGTAAATCTAAAGATACTAATTTGATATCATAAATCTTAATGTTTTTTTCTAGGAATTTGGTAAAAGTTTAAAAAGTTTGACTGAAGATAACTATATGAATCTATTTATTCAGAGACATAAGGAGTAGAAGATAAGTAATGCATGAACGAGTGCGTTTAGGAGTGATAGCATACACACGTAGCTTATTGACAGGCCGGCTAATGTAACAGCCACAGCCAAGGTGTGAGGTGTCCAGTGTCAAAGGTAATGATGATGTGTTTGCTGCAGCAAGCCTAATTTACGGTGAACTGACACTACTCAATACCGGCAAATTGCCCCTAATCCGCACTAAGAAGTGGAAACCAAAGAGCACCACGCAAAAAGGGTTCATAGGCGTAAAAGAGTTCGGATCCATTCCACCGTTTGCAAAAAAAATATATACGACGGTCAAGTATCTTTAAAATTGCCATATATCCAGCTATAATTGGTTGCTTCATGTATTGGCTTCGAGACGGAGAAACGATAAAGTTTATGGTCGAAATTACTGCGTAAACATGAGATCGTCATACTATTAGTCGAAGAAGAAAAACCATATGATCTCAACTCAACAGCTCGTTTTGAGGTCACTAGAAAGTAGGAACAACGCCATGTCAGTGGATTAGAGAGCGAGAAAGTCACAATTATGGTAGTTTTCCTTTGGAGGTCACAAAATTTGGATGATTTAAAATTGTAATTCTAAAATGTTTTTTGTTTTTTTAACCGCCAGGCCCTCCAATATGCAAAACCAAATAGGACCCACATAAGAGCATCTCCAAGAGTTCTCAGGATTTTCTTCACAAATCCATGGAGTTTTTCAACTTGCCAAAAAGTATTGGGATGAATAAATAAGACTATCTCTAGCAATTTTCAATAATTCACTTCTAAAATATGGAAGACAATTTTACATCAGGAATCTTATACTATTTTTAAATTATCCTAACCACTTTTTATATATTCTTTCTCTCTTGTATATTTGCATCATAAACGCTTTCCTACTTTATTCTTTCTCACGCCCTTCCACCTTAGATTGGTAGATCGATATGTGCGTGGAAGACGGTGATTTTTTTTCAAGTGCCAAAAGATTGGAGGTGGAATTGTGAACTCTTAAAGATGAGTTTTTTATATTCTTGCCCAAAATCCTAGATTGGGAGGCTTTATTCGGAACTCTTAGAGATGCTCTAAAGCCATAGCTAGGAGAGATGATGGATTCACCAAGCTAATAATTACTTGCTAAAAATTCAAAGGGTGGATCTCAGGAGGCCCAACTAATAGGCTAGCTAACTCTTGGCTAGGCACCAAGCTAACAATTGTCTTACTAGGCGCCCTAACCTAGCTTATAGATCGACAAATGACACTTTTGTCCCCTACCAACTTTGTCTACGTGTCTTCCTAATTCGGGCTAAAAGAGGAAGAGCATTATATTACAGATAAAACCATACATGCACCTTTAAGTTGTTGGGTCCAAATAAATCTAGCTAATAGTGACCAGCTTATATTTTAGATGTGCTCTATTGGAAGCTAAGGCTCCTTTGGATGTAAAGAAATGCAGGAACTAAAAAAACACATTGATAAGGTAGAAATATATATGCAAATCAAAAAATAAAAAACATAGGAATTTTGTAGGAATTGAACCCTCCTTTGGATTTTAGGAAAAGCAAAGGAAAAACTTAGGATTCCCATTTTTATGAATTAACTTATTGTAGCATTATTTGGTCTATAGGAATCGTATGTAGAAAAAAAAAACATAGGAAACTTTCATTTGCGTTCAATTTCACATGAAAACACAGAAAAAAAAATCCACTCAAACATCATCGTTTTTTGTTTTTTTAGAGTTCACCAGACACCTATTATGTTTTTCATTCCTCTATCTTACATATGCATTCCTATTTATGTATTTTTTTCAATCCTCCATTTTTTTCAAACGAAGAATTACGATCACATGGCAGGGCAGTAAAGGATAATATGGTTAAGCCGAAGGTTGAAAAGTGAAACTTTTCCCACAATAATAAAATTACTGTGTCTGGAGAAAAAAATTCCCGCTAAAAAAAAATCCTATGCCAGCAGATGGATGGCCCCACACCCCCCTCCTCCCGTCAGATCTCACCAACCACGCCCCAAAACCACACGAACCCAAATTATTATAAATAAGCCCTCCCAAAGCCCTTCCGTTTCCCGTGCTCCTCCTCTTCTCCTCCTCACCTATCATCGCCGCAGCGCCGTCTCCCCCGCTCCCGTCGTCCGGGTAAGCAACCGCGCGCCCCCTCGCTCGGGTTCCTGTTCGTGTTTTCGCGCTGTGTGTCGTGGGAGATCCGTGTGGACGTGCGTGGTCGATCCCCTGCTTCCGGCCGCCCCCGCGCGCCGCTCGATCGGCCTGGTGACGCTGCCGGGATCGGCGGCGGGCTGGCCCGCCCATTTATCTCCTGATCCGGTTGGTCCGGCCGGGTTCGGTCGTGGGACTGGTGATGCGGGTGGGTTTGTTCGGCTCGACCCCGAACAGAGCTCTGGATCTGACCGAGCTCTGCTCGATTCAATGGATCGATTAGAGTGGGCAGCTGGTTCGTTCTCGCTTGGCTCGCGTCGGGATTAGATCTGATACTTCCGTTCGGATCGGGTGCTGCTGTGGTTCGTTTCGCCCGCAGGGGTTTTTGGATCTGCGGGGTTTAGTTTAGTTTATTTAATCCATGTTTTTGAGGAAACTGGAGGGATCAGGTGGAATAGTTTAGTCCATGTTGACTTCAGTGACAACGACTAGTACTGGCTTTCTGCTCCGTTCGCACGCCTCTGTCGAGATCCAAGGCATTTTTATTATCCACCCACTGGTAACCAATTATTATTAGTTAGGTCAAGTGTATCTAGTTGGCCAGCACCCACCCCTCGGGACTGGGCCTACTTTCTGTTGGAGGTTGGTGGTATGCCCCTTACCTACCTGACCTACCTACTAACCTACCTACTAGGATAAACATATTTTGTTCCTTGATTGAAACTTTAATTTGACTATAGTTTAGTTTTATTCTGGTTTGGAACCAGTGGATCTGATGCGACTCAGGAGTTTTCTTAGATATACTAAATTCATCATAGTGGTATAGTGGGCACAATTCTGTCTTTGTTGGATTATCAGCAATATACGAGTACGAACATGGAGTCCATAGTTATCATTTTGATTGGCAAAGGGTTTATCATGGAGCGATTCTTAAATTGTACGTATAATATGGATGCCTGATCGCTGTTGCAAGATCACATTTTCAATATGCTCTTTTATCAGCATGATCTTAATCATATTGTTCTCATCCATATTCATGTTCCCTGTTACAAAAGTTCTCATGGTATTTCTAATTTCTAATAATTGTAATTCTGTTTATGGCACAGAAAGATGGCGTCCCACATTGTTGGATACCCTCGCATGGGCCCCAAGAGGGAGCTCAAGTTTGCCCTTGAGTCTTTCTGGGATGGGAAGACCACTGCTGAGGATCTTGAGAAGGTTGCTACCGACCTCAGGGCCAGTATCTGGAAGCAGATGGCTGATGCTGGGATCAAGTACATCCCCAGCAACACCTTCTCCTACTACGACCAGGTCCTTGACACCACCGCCATGCTCGGCGCTGTCCCAGAGCGCTACTCATGGACTGGAGGAGAGATCGGGTTTGACACCTACTTCTCCATGGCCAGGGGCAATGCCACTGTCCCTGCTATGGAGATGACCAAGTGGTTCGACACCAACTAGTAAGTCCTTTGCCTGTTACTAATGGTAATTTCAGTTTCAGATTTTGTATTTAATATTTTTGCTGACAAACTTTGTTCTACTTTTACAGCCATTTTATTGTCCCTGAATTGGGCCCTAACACCAAGTTCTCCTACGCTTCTCACAAGGCTGTTAACGAATACAAGGAGGCTAAGGCGGTACGATACACTCATTATATTTCTGTTATCTCAGTTTAATGTGCTAACCTATTCTCCTAATGTTAATTTCCTACTTGTGTACTTGATTGTCTGATGGTTGCTAATACATTCCTATTTCTTTTGACATCATAATTACCCGATAAAGTCATTTGATAGTTTAGCATGCTGCCTTCAGCTAATTGAACCTCAAACTAATAGTGATCATTCATTTTTAATCCTGCACTTAATTAGTAATTTTGGATTAACACAGAAACTGGGATGTACATCCAGATACCTATTTGGTGTAACATTTTGGAAGCTTGTTATTGTGATATTGTCAGATCAAATTGGTTGCAAAGAAACTTGGTACTTTTGAGCTTTCTAGTTCATTGTTTGAACTTGAGCGTTGACACATTGACCAAAAATGGCTTTCTTCATGAAAATGACAATTTCAGGCTACAGTAAGAATGTTTCCTGAGTTGTATTGTGCCTCTGACAAGTTGGTCTGATCTTGCTTTTGTTGTTTTGTTTTTCTTATTTTGCTCTGTTGGTGATTGTCTGAAAAGGATTCGGAGTTTAATGTATTTTCATTTTTCCTATGCCATAAGCAGTGGGGCACACAGAGTGGTTGCATTATTTCTTTTGTGCTGTTTACTCTGAAATATGAAAACAGGTGCCTTTTCTTGCAAGGATTTCATCTACTTGCTTGTATGGCTTATATGTTGTCGCCTCATGCAGCTTGGTGTTGATACCGTGCCAGTACTTATTGGACCAGTCTCATACCTGTTGCTCTCAAAGCCTGCCAAGGGTGTGGAGAAGGGATTCCCTCTTCTTTCCCTTCTTAGCAGCATCCTCCCTGTCTACAAGTAAGATTATAAACAAGTTACTAGCTACTGCTGGCCCTTGAGTTTTCAGTTGATAATTTGATGCATGATGATTGTAGGGAGGTCATTGCTGAGTTGAAGGCAGCTGGGGCTTCATGGATTCAGTTTGATGAGCCCACTCTTGTCCTCGACCTTGATTCTAACAAGTTGGCTGCATTCTCTGCTGCATACGCAGAACTTGAATCTGCACTTTCTGGATTGAATGTGCTTGTCGAGACTTACTTTGCTGATGTTCCTGCTGAATCATACAAGTATGTTATTCGTGTCGCAAGTTCACCCTTTTCTCAACCATTGTTCCTCCCAGACCCTTTTGTAATGACAGCATACTCACTGTTCTTTGAATGCAGGACCCTAACATCTCTGAGCGGTGTGACTGCTTATGGTTTTGATCTTGTCCGTGGAACCCAAACTCTTGGGCTTGTCACGAGTGCTGGTTTCCCTGCTGGAAAGTACCTCTTTGCTGGTGTTGTGGATGGACGCAACATCTGGGCTGATGATCTTGCTACATCTCTCAGCACTCTCCAGTCTCTTGAGGCTGTTGTTGGGAAGGGTAATCATACTTTCACTGTTTATCTGTCGTAAGATTAGATTTGGTTACAGTTGGCAATATCTGATAATGCCTACCATTTGTTCAGACAAGCTTGTTGTATCAACTTCCTGCTCACTCATGCACACTGCTGTGGATCTTGTGAACGAGACTAAGCTTGACAGCGAGATTAAGTCTTGGCTTGCTTTTGCTGCCCAGAAGGTGGTTGAGGTTGATGGTCTTGCGAAGGCATTGGCTGGTCAAAAGGATGAGGTATGGCAGTTTTGTTCTCATTCTCTGCTGTCTTAACTAGTCCTTGGTGTTTCTTTTTCCTGCATACAAACTTATACTGGCCTATTCATTTCTGCAAATGTCATCTACAGGCTTACTTTGCAGCAAATGCTGCTGCTCAGGCATCGAGGAAATCCTCTCCCCGTGTGACCAATGAAGAAGTCCAGAAGGCTGTGAGTACCTTGCCTGATGCTTAAAAGCTTACACTTGCTAGTCCAATTTTAACGTGTACCAACCTCTTTCTGTATACTGTTACAGGCTGCTGCTCTCAAGGGCTCTGACCACCGCCGTGCAACCACCGTTAGTGCTAGATTGGATGCCCAGCAGAAGGAGCTCAACCTCCCCGTCCTTCCCACGACTACAATTGGTTCGTTCCCGCAGACTGTGGAGCTCAGGAGGGTCCGCCGTGAGTACAAGGCGAAAAAGTGAGTAACATTTAATACTTATACTTCACTTGTCTGTATTTTGGCTGTATTTCTTATTGGAAATTCACATTGCAGGATCTCTGAGGTGGAGTATGTCAGTGCCATCAAGGAGGAAATCAGCAAGGTTGTTAAGCTCCAAGAAGAGCTTGACATCGATGTGCTTGTGCATGGCGAGCCCGAGGTTAGTGCTCTTGAAGTTGTTCTGCTAGTTTTTGCTGTGCCTTTGAGATAATAAATTACGATATCATAATTGTAGAGTCACATTTAAGTAACTTCATTGGCCTGTGTTTTACAGAGAAACGATATGGTTGAGTACTTTGGTGAGCAGCTCTCTGGTTTTGCATTCACCGCCAATGGCTGGGTGCAATCTTATGGATCAAGGTGTGTCAAGCCACCGATCATCTATGGTGATGTGAGCCGCCCCAACCCAATGACTGTTTTCTGGTCAAAGACGGCACAGAGCTTGACATCTCGCCCAATGAAGGGAATGTTGACTGGTCCAGTCACAATCCTCAACTGGTCATTTGTCCGGAATGACCAGCCAAGGTCAGTAACTAAAGCAGAAGGATTTAGCTTATGGTTTTCAGAGCATTATTTTCTTCCATTTAGAGACTGACATGTTGCTCCTATCTTCCAGATTTGAGACTTGCTACCAGATTGCCCTTGCGATCAAGAAGGAGGTCGAGGATCTTGAGGCTGCTGGTATTAAGGTTAGCATTTTTTTACTTTTCTTGGTGTATTATTTAATCAAGAGCTCTATGTACATTAATGATTGATCATATTGCTTATATTATCTCACTGTCCTTTGCAGGTTATCCAAATCGATGAGGCTGCATTGAGAGAAGGTCTGCCACTCCGCAAGGCTGAGCACGCTTTCTACTTGGACTGGGCCGTCCACTCCTTCAGAATCACCAACTGTGAAATCCAGGACACCACCCAGGTCATTCTCTTGAACCTGCGCCGTAGAGCCTTGTCAGTGAGTCAGATATTCACATCAACATTTCTTCAGGACATTCCACCTGACTTTCCTTCTCTTGACAGATCCACACCCACATGTGCTACTCCAACTTCAACGACATCATCCACTCCATCATCGACATGGACGCCGATGTGATCACCATCGAGAACTCCCGGTCCGACGAGAAGCTCCTCTCCGTCTTCCGTGAGGGCGTGAAGTACGGTGCCGGCATTGGCCCCGGTGTCTATGACATCCACTCCCCCAGGATCCCGTCCACCGAGGAGATTGCCGACCGTGTCAACAAGATGCTTGCGGTGCTCGACACCAACATTCTCTGGGTGAACCCCGACTGTGGTCTCAAGACCCGCAAGTACGCGGAGGTCAAGCCCGCCCTAACCAACATGGTCTCAGCCGCCAAGCTCATCCGCGCCGAGCTCGCCAGCGCCAAGTGAGGACGGCCGTCTCCGACACGACTTTTCCTTTAATTACAAGGAGGGTGTCATCAAGAAGCCATTTGTTTCCAATAATCAGGGTCCCCTGTTCCCGTTCTGCTCGGTCTGTGGTTAGATTAGTATTTTTCTTGGTGCGATGATCGCCCCACGCAATACCTGTTTTACTCACTATTTTGTGGTTTTGAGGCAAGTTGCCCTTGCCCGTGTACTTGTATTGTAAAACTGAGTGGGATATCTGCAGTGTTTCATCTGCCACTCCGAGGTGTCTTCCGGCTCAAAGTAAAGATCTCGTATCGGCAAGTTAATAGCTAACTGTGTTTGCGCTCAGGTTAATGGTCCATTGCCAAGTCTTTAATTTGTCTATCTTGGACTCTGCGAGCTGGAACTGGAACATTCAGATTTTCCAGTTGATTTTGTGTGATTCAAGTTTATCTTGGACTGGAACTGGAACATTCAGGTTTTGCAGTTGAATGTGATTCAAATCTTCCATTTGTCTCTATCTTGGACTTTGGGAGCTGGAACATTCAGGTTTTCCAGTTGAATTTTGGGGTGATTTGTAGTAAATTCCCAGCTGCGAAGCACTCTGTTTTGCTTGCTTTGATAAGGTACACATGGTCTATTCTGCTTTGCCTTTGGCACACATGACACACGAGGTACGGTCTCCGTGCACAGTGTTGTGTTTATATACACGACACTGCGATTGCAAAGTTCACATCGTCAGCACATAATTACAAGCAACACTTGGGCACTTTCGTTCCGTTTGCAGTTTTGCACTGCACCATCTAAATAAGCAGCAGGCAGAGTTGCTAGCTTTGCAGGGTGCGCCACACGGCCACGATGATCCCAACGAGCACGGCCACCGCCGCCGCAGCGTTCACCATCAGCTGTCGTGTCGGCTCCGTCGTCATAGTCGCCGTCGTCGGAGCATCGCCCACCGCTGGCAATGCCCCAGCTTGGTTGTTCTTCTCGGGTCGCTTCGCACCCCTTGCTGTTTCATCCACCTTCCCTCTCAATTCAGCGCCAGCTGGCTCATCCGCACGTTTGGTTTTCTTGCTCTTCTTCTCCGGTGGTGGTGGTGGCGGCGGCCAAATGTCTTTGCCGTCTTCCTGTCTCACCATGGCCATGGTACTGGTATCTTGCAGTTGCTTCTTCTTCAGTGGTTCCTCTGCACCACGAGGAGGCAGCGGCGCCGGAGGAGGAGGCGGGACAGAGACCGGTGTCTGCCACAATGGAGGAGTCGACGGTCTCGGCTCAGGAGCAGCACCTGGCTTCCCATGCCGCGACGTTGACGGTTTCAGCTCTTCAGTGGCGGGCTTCGCCGCAGGTGGTCCTGGAGGCGGTTGCGACGGACGTGGCGCTGGCGGCTTTGGCTCTGAATAAACAGGACGGCGAGCTTGTTCGGGTGGCGGGATAGAAGGACGAGGTGGTGGTGCCGACGGCGGTGATGGACGTGGAGCCGGCGCCCGCGGCAGTTTAGGGTAAGTAGGAGGCGACGGAGGTGGTGGAGGTGGTGGAACAAGCCGCGGTGGAAAACGTCGTGGCGGTTCATAACGATGACTTGGAACAGGAGGCGGCGGTGGTGGTTGAGGCTGGCGCAGCGGCGGCGGCTCAGGATACTTTGGAGGCTGTGGCGGTGATGGACGCTGACGTGGTGGTGCTGGTGGTGGCGGTGGCGGTGGCGGCGTAGAATAACTTGGGAAATGAGGTGGCGATGGGAGCCGACGCGTCGGCGCGCCGGCTCAGAATAACTTGGGAAACGAGGCGGCGATGGGGGTCGATGCGTCGACGGCGACGGTGGCGGCGATGGTGATGGCGATGGCGATGGCGATGGAGATGGAGACCGACGCAGCGCCGCCTCGGAATAACTTGGAATAAGGGACAGGGATGGTGGAGGCGGTGGTGATGGACGTGGTGGCTGCGACGGTTCATGATAAGCTAGAACGGGAGGTTGTGGTGGCGATGGATGGCGACCTGGTCGTGGTGGTGAAGGATGTAAAGTAATCTGCTGCTCTCCCTGTCTGAACGCGCGGCAGGAGCAGACGTCGAAAGGGCTCCCTGCTGCTGCACTATAGCCGCGGCAGGGGCAGGAGCCGAAAGGCTCCCCTGCCGTACTGTGCCACAGCATGGGCAAGCGCCAAAGTCAGCCCTGCTGTCACATCTAGTCACTGTAGCAGCATGGCAGCCTGGAATGTGTGTGTGCTAAGATTAGATAGGTAGAGTTGTATATGTAGTTTTCCACTGCAACTCAGTAAAGAGAGCGAGTTCAGTTTTGCCATCTCTTCTATAGAGTTTCGGCCAACGCTGATGCTTGTGCTGTGTGTGCGCGCTCTGTTCTCTCTCCCTTCTTCTACCTCTAGCCATAGTCGAGCTAGAACGCTGGTGACCGGTCAGCTCATCCGGTGACTGGTCAGCTCACCCATGCGGAAGATCTCGGGACCAACAAGTGGTATCAGATTCGGGATCGGGAGCGGCGACTTGTCGCGAAGGTAAAACGCTCATGTAATCAACTGTACCTGCTCGACTTGAAGGTGGAACAGCCGGTGTGCCTGGCAGCATGGCACACTGAGGAGCCGTGGCTGTGGCATGTTCGGTTCACCCATCTTAGCTTCGACGAGCTCGGTCGGCAGGAGAAGATGGTCCAAGGGCTGCCCCACATCAAGCACACAGACGAGCTGTGTGACAGCTGCCTAGCCGGAAAGCAGATGAGGCTGTCGTTCCCAAAGGCGACCAAGTATCGCGCGGCGGACGCGCTCGAGCTCGTCCACGACGATCTCTGCGGGCCAATCACGCCAGCCACAAACGGTAGTCGGCGGTATTTCCTCCTGCTTGTGGATGATTGCAGTCGCTATATGTGGTTGTAACTTCTAACGAGCAAGGACGAGGCGGCGGAGGCGATCAAGAAGTTTAAGGCGCACGCGGAGGCGGAGAGTGGCAAGAAGCTGCGCTTGCTGTGGACTAATCGCGGCGACGAATTCATCTCGGTGGAGTTTGCTGCGTACTGCGCGGATCAGGGTGTGGTGCGACACCACACCGCGCCGTACTTACCACAGCAGAATGGCGTGGTGGAACAGTGAAACCAGACAGTGGTCGGCATGGCTCGATCCATGATGAAGGTCAAGAGTATACCGGCAAGGTTATGGGGTGAGGCGGTGATCACGACGGTGTTCATCCTCAACGCGCGCTCACAAAGGCCCTGAAGGGCGTGACGCCGTTCGAAGCTTGGTATGAGCGCAAGCCGAGCGTATCCTTCCTTCGGACATTCGGCTGCATCGGCCACGTCAGGAAGATGAAGCCGGTCCTCACCAAGCTGGAGGACGGGAGCACACCGATGGTGCTCCTATGCTACGAGGAAGGTACCAAGGCGTACTGGCTCTACGACCCACGTGGAGGCAAGGTGGTTGTCTCGCGCGACGTCGTGTTCGACGAGAAGGCGGCCTGGGACTGGGACAGTCCGGACACGGGAGAAGCTGGTGGCTTCACCAGCACCTTCGTCGTTGAGCACTTAGTCATCCCACGGTGATGGAGACGCTGGAGAGGAGATGCCGACCACTCCAGCAACAGAGCCGAACACTCCTAGAATAGTGCCGAACACTCCGGGAGGGGTGCCGAGCGGTCCTGCAGTGATGCTGACCACTCTAGAATGGGTGCCGAACGCTCCCGTAGCGGAGCCGAGAGGTCTTGCAGTGGTGCCGACCACTCCAAGACTAGTGTCGAGCATGACAGTCTGGTATGTGTGTACTTGGATTAGATGGGTAGAATTATATATGTAGCTTTCTACTATAACTTAGTAAAGAGAGCGAGTTCAGTTTTGCCATCTCCTCTGTAAAGCTTCGACCAACGTTGATGCTTGTGCTGTGTGTACGTTGTGTTCTCCCTCCCTTTTATCTCTGCTCATAGTGGAGCGAGAACGTCGGTGACCGATCGGCTCACCCGGTGACTGGTCAGCTCACCTGTGTGGGAGATCTCTGGACCAACAAAGGAGGCGGCGGCTGTAGCCGCGGAATTGTCGGCTCAGAGTACGCAGGAGGCCAGCTAGGCTCTGGCGGCGACGGAGTCGGTGAGTGCGACGGCGGTGGCGACGGCGTGGTGGCGACGACGATGGGGAGCGTGATGATGAGCTTCTCGCCCTCGAACCTTGCGCGGACGCCATCGGCGTTGCAGTTTTCGGGGAGGCGGAGGTCCTTCTTGAACCTGGCCCACCTGTCGCCCCTGGTGGGGCGCTCGCCGGTGGCGTGGAGCACGCCGTGGTTGTCCATCTGCACCCTCACCTGGTCCTTGCGGAACCCCGGCAGCGAGATCTCCACCACGTCCTGCTCCTCCCCGGCCAGCTTCCACTCCACCGCCGGCTCGAAGTCCTCGAACACCCGCGCCGCCGCCGCGCTCCGCCGCCGGTCCATGGCACCGGAGACCGACACCCACCAACACCAAAGCTGCTCGCTTTCGCAGCGAGCGAGCGTACACGGACAGCGAACCCTCGGCGTGTATTTATGGTATTGGGATTTGCAATGGCGTGGCGTACCGGCGTGCCATGACGACGACGCCGAATTGCTGCCATGTCGGAGCCATGGAAGGAATGCAAGGAAGGAAGGGTTGCTTGCATTGGTGAGGATGCGCAGCACAGCAGGAGGCGGCCGCAGCTGACATGGAGTGAGAGCTGTGGGTTGGGTCACCTCCGTCCTTGGGCCAAGGACATGGTTCCTTTCTTGCTGCCTGTGTGGTGGTGGCCTCCATGGCTCCCATTCCATCGAGCTGCTGCTGTAGTGGATGGAGTGCTAACTGAAGCATGAAGGCAAGACCAAACCACACGTGACTTGCATTGCGGGTCTATGTTAATTTCGTGGCTTGAAATCAAATTAAATTATGATGATTGATTGCTATAAACTGATTGACACAAGATGCTGTGCTGAATTGTTCGAGGAGGCATTGCAGTGCGATATGGTTTGGTTGTGAGTATTCTTTTCTCTTTTAATTAGGGGAAGTGAGTATTCTTTTCTGAACCTGAATGCTAGCATTTGAAGACAATATGGGCCTAAAGGCTCTAGGCCCGTACAAGATTTATATCACTCAATCGGCCCAACAAAGAGCCAGAGCAATAGTTGACCGGACTGGCGATTCACAGGCACTTGGGCCGGTGTTAGCCCACGACCCCACGCTGTACGGATACGTGTGTTTTTTATTTTTGAATTTTGCAATTTCCCTCTCAGCTTCTCAATTGAGAGAAACAAGTCGATTGGCTATGTGAAGTGAAAACATTTTAGAACATATCGGTTGAATGGCAGAAAACTAGGAGAACTGGGCCTTCTCTGTCTCCGTTTCCCTATCATCCGCAACCTAATAAAACTGAAAAGATAGGTATGAAAGTTCCATCAGCGTAATAAATATCCTTAATATACATGATAGACTTGGAGGTCGTGTTATTTATTTAGAGTTTAAAGGACGATGTCCTTGTCCATTTGCATTGTAGTAGACATGGGTTTAGGGAGTCGACATCCCAAATCAATGAGCACCTAGGGTGTAGAATATGGCAACATATCAGGTGCAAACCAACTATTCTGTGCAAACTTAGAAACTACAAATCAGGATCATTAGAAGCCGATCCAATGGATGGGGTGAGGGAGCTTAAGCGCAAAAAAAAAGGCCGGCGGGTAGGGGGCTTAAGTGCAAAAAAATCCCACCTCTCACTCCATCCATTGGATCAGCATCTAGTGGTCCTAATTGGTAGTTTCCAAGTTTGCACAGGTTAGTTGGTTTGCACATGATACGTTGTCGTAGAATATAGCATTCAAAGTTCTATAACATATTTTGCTGAAAATAAAAATAAAGATAGGGTGCCGAGCATCGAGGGCTAACCTCCAACATATACAATAGATTACTACCTCCATTTTCTTCCCCATTTTCTCTTATTAGGCGTGACGAGTGCAATTCCAAGAATGAAGTAGAATATATATTAAAAACTACGGAACGCTGCACTTCTATGGGCATAAGAATGACACATCCATTAGGTTGATTTGTTCCCTTCTCTTTTGCATGCACCATGTAGCTATGCATGTGGTTGCGGCTTTGAATTTGGAGCCAATGAGTATATGCGATCGGACTCCACAAATTACTCTACCACGCCTAACAAATGAATAATTATACTCCTCAAATTACTTACCATGCCTAACAAAAAAAAATATGTGAAACCCGATGGCGACTAACAAAAAATGGAGGGAGTAGTAATGATTTTATTTTTTTTTGGTAGGGGAGGGGGACATATGATCCCCTTTGAAGGTACATCACAGCTCACCTATCTTAAGACATGATTGTTTTTATGCCGAGTGAAGCTCCATTCATATCAAAGATCTAGGACCCTACCCAGTCTGAAGCCTAGAGAAAACATTTTAGAACATACTCTGCTAGTTCCGCCCATTGCCTATAGCAAGTATTTGGACAAAACTTTGGATGATCTTACTAAACTTAAACACTTCTTGTACACTTGTTTTGTGTTAAATGTCTTATCTATGAGATTTAGATTGTGAAGGTCATTTAAGGTTGGAACTAGGAATCATCCATAAGGGACCCAAATGCTAATATTCAAATAATAGAGGTGTGAAATAAAAATTAATTTAAGATTAACATTTGTTGTCTGAGTCATGTTGATAGAAACCTTTGCATACTTTGCGATTCAACATCATTAGATAAACCGTCGTTATTAAGGTTTTCTTGCTACGAGGAAGGGTGGATCGCTCTGATAAATGCTCTTGGATCATCGAAGGCTGGCCAAACAATGGTGCAAATTCTTTGGTTGGCTACTCCTCTAAAATTGGTTGTAGACCGCGAAAAGATTATATGTACAAGACTGATTGAGCCATAGGTTTGCCTACACCGTCGCACCAATCTAGAGAATGCCATCCACATTTTCATTCATTGTCGCGCTACTCCATCTATGTTCCACAATTAGTAGGGGTTTGCATCTAGCTATGTAGATTCTTACATATATCTAGGACTCAAAACATTGATACATCATACAGTAGATTTTAGTAACCTCAAACAAATTTCAAGAAGCACAGTAACATAAGAAGATCATTTTCTATGCAAGTTTTGTGTTGAGGGGAAAACAACCTAATGTTTCGGTGGCACATGTTTGAGACAATGGTAAAGTAATCAACATAATACAATCGTTTTAAAAGGATTTGAATTTGAATTGTTCATATTCTCAGCCAGAGAATATCAACGGGATTTGTAACATGGTATGGAGTTCAAGCCTTGATTTAGCAATCTCCATTGGTTTCATATAGTTTGAATGAAAATAACATTGAAACTAGAAACGACCCGGCTCCGCAAATGCCCGCGCACGCGCGGACGCCTCCACCAGTCCACCGCGGCCGTAGCCTGTATAGCTGCGCATGCGCCGCCGCCAGCACCTTGCCCTCGCCGCCGCCGCCAAATCCCACGCCGCGCTCCTCAAGTCCGGCGCCTCCTCCCCCACGCCCTGGAACCAGCTCCTCACCGCGTACTCCGGCTCCGGCTCCGGCCTCGCCGCCGCGCGCCGGGTGTTCGACGAGACCCCCCGCCCCGACGCGGCCTCCTGGAACTCCCTCCTCGCCGCGCACGTCGCCGCCGGCGCGCACCGGGACGCATGGCGCCTGCTCCGGGCCATGCACGCGCGGGGGCTCGCCGCCAGCACCTTCGCCCTCGGCTCCGCCCTCCGCTCCGCGGCCGCCGCGCGACGCCCGGAGCTCGGCGCCCAGCTGCAGTCGTTCGCCGTCAGGTGCGGCCTCGCTGACAACGTCTTCTCTGCTAGCGCATTGCTAGATGTGTACGTGAAATGTGGCCGATTGAGCGATGCTCGCCGAGTGTTCGATGGAATGCCAGTACGGAATACCGTTTCTTGGAACGCGCTCATTGCTGGATACGCGGACTCTCAGAAGCCGGCAGAAGCAATGGATCTGTTTCTCGAGATGCAGAGGGTGGGGTTGGTCCCAGATGATGGGACATTTGCTACGTTGCTAGCTACAATTGAGGGCCCGCACTGGTTTTCCTTGATGCAGCAGCTGCATGGAAAGATTGTGAAGTATGGTTCAGCATTGGGGTTGGTAGTGCTAAACGCAGCAATCACTGCTTACTCGCAGTGTGGCGCACTTGCAGACTCTAGAAAGATCTTTGATGGAATTGAGAGTAGGGATTTGATATCATGGAATTCTATACTTGGGGCCTATGCTTACCATGGGATGGACAGTGAGGCAATGAGATTCTTCGTCAGGATGATGCGGGAGAGTGGAATCCAGCCTGACATGTATAGCTTTACAAGTGTCGTAAGTGTTTGTTCTGAGCATGGCTGTGATGATAGGCAAGGGAGATCAATTCATAGTTTGGTGATCAAGATTGGGTTGGAAGGAGTCACACATGTTTGCAATGCTATGGTCGCCATGTACACTAGGTTCACTGAGTACTGCATGATGGAAGATGCATATAAGTGCTTTAATTCTCTGGTTTTTAAGGATGCAGTCTCCTGGAACTCTATGTTAACTGGGTATTCACATCATGGTTTGAGTTCTGACGCTTTGAGATTCTTCAGATGCATGCGAGCAGAGAATATTAGGACAGATGAGTTTGCGCTCTCTGCTGCTCTGAGGTCTTGCTCAGACCGTTGCTGTACTTCAGCTAGGTAGACAAGTACACAGTTTAGTCATCCAATCTGGTTTTGCTTCCAATGACTTTGTTTCAAGCTCGCTGATCTTCATGTATTCTAAGTGCGGAATGCTTGGTGATGCAAGAAAGTCTTTTGAAGAGGCAGATAAGGGTAGCTCGGTGCCCTGGAACTCGATGATGTTTGGTTATGCACAACATGGGCAGGCACAGACTGTGACCGACCTCTTCAATGAGATGCTGGACCTTGAGGTTCCTTTGGATCATGTTACCTTTGTTGCCCTGATTACCGCCTACAGCCATGGTGGTCTTGTAGATGAAGGGTCGGAAATTCTCAATACAATGGAAACTAGGTACAAAATTCCTCTGCGAATGGAGCACTATGCATGTGGAGTTGATCTATATGGGAGGGCTGGGCAGCTTGACAAAGCAAAAGAGCTTATTGAGTCTATGCCATTTCAGCCAGATGCCATGGTGTGGATGACCCTTTTAGGTGCTTGCAGAATCCATGGGAATATGGAACTAGCAAGCGATGTGGCAAGCCATTTGTTTGTGGCAGAACCTCGGCAGCACTCCACCTATGTTCTTCTCTCCAGCATGTATTCTGGTCTTGGTATGTGGAGTGATAGAGCAACAGTGCAGAAGGTAATGAAGAACAGGGGATTAAGCAAAGTTCCTGGATGGAGCTGGATTGAGGTGAAAAATGAGGTGCATTCTTTTAATGCAGATGATAGGTCACACCCAAGGATGGATGAAATCTTTGATATGTTAAGAATGCTGCTTCAGGTTGCACAGAGGCTTTGCTCTTCTGGAGATGAAGAGATTCTCGTGACAATATCCAGTGATACATGAGCTGCAACCTTTCGTTTTGTACATTTCTTTCTTAGCCATAGAGCTAGTGTTATCCATTGTTTCTCTATGCATTGCTTAGCAAAGATATGGCAATTATATAGTCTCTTAAAGTTAATGCAGTAACATTTATTTGATTCAACTTTTGTGCTTCTGATTTTCACCTAGCAGATCCAAATAGCTGTAAGAGCTTAAATTTACAGTTTTTAGGAAACTTTCAAGTTGTACACCTTCTAGTGATGTGGCTTGGCTATCATGGTGAAGCCCTATGCAATTTACTCCCTCTATATATTTATGAGGAGAATAGTAGTAGTCTTCATTTCTTTTTCTGAGTTCTTATTCATAATTAAACTTTTTCACATACTGCTTGCTCCTTGTCCCAGGCAAAGGGTACATATAGAGATTGGCATGAGCATCTTCAATGTGTTTGTCAGATGGCTCAAGTGTTCTGCCATCACAAAAAGGTTCTAAAGACATGAGAGAGCGTGCAGTTTGGTCTATAAAATGCCAATAATTCAAATTGTTTTCTTATGTATGAACATGTCTGGAATGTCATGAAACTTGCATTCTTTTACTGAGGGGTCGGTGAAAGTCAACACCCATATAACTCCAACTCCAGCCTGAGTACAATCTTCTGGAGTGATGCTGGAAATGTGGAGAGAAAAAAAGAGAGTTGTTGTAGAGAAACACAAGCACAAAGAAACACAATGTTCTTACTAAAGTCAGGTTTGTAGAATTGGCATGCCCAAAACTTGTAATGAAATACAAAATCAGAAGAAAAAAAAAGAGCATGTTTTTGTGGTGCCACTGTCTACCTTGGGGCAGCATCTGGCTAGTCCCTGGTAGCGTCTGTGCCAAGTGAGCACGGAAATCCCTTGGCAACATGAATGCTTTTCGTGCATGGTCACTTGTCATCGACGTGCAGCTGCTCTGCATTTTCAGACCCAATGATGAAGACTAATATAGTTGAAGGTTGTTCTCGGTACTGAATGATACACATATGCGCTTGGTGAGAAAGAAGTGCATTCACTAGTGTTACTGTCCAGTTCTGTTATTCAGCCAGTGTTTAGTCACAAATGAGAGATCGTCTGCCTAGAGCTGTGGTTCTGCATTGGAACTGTACCGCTAATAAATTTTCTGAAAGCATGTCGGATAATGATACGATCATGTGGGTATATGACACAGTGAGGGCAGGAAATATCTATGCACACATTTCGATTGTGAGGCCAACACCAAAATGGTCACAGGAGGATAACATTGGAAGCAA